>NC_047109.1:1138611-1311111 GCF_902500255.1 Thalassophryne amazonica
TTGTTTCACTTCCAAACGGTGTTTGTTTCACCAACGATATTTGTTTCCCTTCCTAACGGTGTTTGTTTCACTTTCTAACAGTGTTTTTTTCACTTCCTAACAATGTTTGTTTCACTTCCTAAAGGTGTTTGTTTCACTTTCTAACAGTGTTTGTTTCACTTCCTAACAGTGTTTGTTTCACTAACGATGTTTTTTTCACTTCCTAACAATGTTTGATTCACTTCCTAACAAAGTTTGTTTCACTTCCTGACAATGTTTCTTTCACTTCCTAATGGTGTTTGTTTCACCAGCGATGTTTGTTTCACTTCCCAACAATGTTTGTGTCACTAACGGTGTTTGTTTCACTTCCTCATGATGTTTGTTTCACTTTCTAACAGTGTTTGTTTCACTTCCTAACATTTTTTTCACTAACAGTGTTTGTTTCACTTCCTAATGATGTTTGTTTCACTTTCTAACAGTGTTTGTTTCACTTCCTAACAATGTTTGTTTCACTAACGATGTTTGTTTCAGTTCCTAACTGTGTTTGTTTCACTTCCTAACAATGTTTGTTTCACTTTCTAACAGTGTTTGTTTCACTTCCTAACAATGTTTGTTTCACTTCCTAACAGTGTTTGTTTCACTGACGATGTTTGTTTCACTAACGATGTTTGTTTCACTTCCTAACAAAGTTTGTTTCACTTCCTAACAAAGTTTGTTTCACTTCCTGACAATGTTTGTTTCACTTCCTAATGGTGTTTGTTTCACCAGCGATGTTTGTTTCACTTCCCAACAATGTTTGTGTCACTAACGGTGTTTGTTTCACTTCCTCATGATGTTTGTTTCACTTTCTAACAGTGTTTGTTTCACTTCCTAACAATGTTTGTTACACTAATGATGTTTGTTTCACTTCCTAACAATGTTTGTTTCACTAATGATGTTTGTTTCACTTTCTAACAGTGTTTGTTTCACTAACGATGTTTGTTTCACTTCCTAACAATGTTTGTTTCACTAACGATGTTTGTTTCACTTCCTAATGATGTTTGTTTCACTTCCTGATGATGTTTGTTTCACTTCCTAACAATGTTTGTTTCACTACCAGTGTTTGTTTCACTTCCTAACAATGTTTGTTTCACTAACGATATTTGTTTCACTTCCTAACGGTGTTTGTTTCACTTTCTAACAGTGTTTGTTTCACTTCCTAACAATGTTTGTTTCACTTCCTAAAAGTGTTTGTTTCACTAACGATGTTTGTTTCACTTCGCAATAATGTTTATGTCAGTAACGGTGTTTGTTTCACTTCCTAATGATGTTTGTTTCACTAAAGATGTTTGTTTCACTTCCTAACGATGTTTGTTTCACTTCCTAATGGTGTTTGTTTCACTTCCTAATGGTGTTTGCTTCACTTCCTAATAATGTTTGTTTCTATTTCTTACAGTGTTTGTTTCACTTCCTAACGATGTTTGTTTCACTTCCTAATCGTGTTTGTTTCACTAACGATGTTTGTTTCACTTCCTAATGATGTTTGTTTCACTTCCTGATGATGTTTGTTTCACTTCCTAACAATGTTTGTTTCACTACCAGTGTTTGTTTCACTTCCTAATGATGTTTGTTTCACTTCCTAACAATGTTTGTTTCACTTCCTAACGATGTTTGTTTCACTTCCTAATGGTGTTTGCTTCACTTCCTAATAATGTTTGTTTCTATTTCTTACAGTGTTTGTTTCACTTCCTAACAATGTTTGTTTCACTAACGATGTTTGTTTCACTTCCTAACAATGTTTGTTTCACTAACAGTGTTTGTTTCACTTTCTTACAGTGTTTGTTTCACTTCCTAACAATGTTTGTTTCACTAACGATGTTTGTTTCACTTCCTAACAATGTTTGTTTCACTTCCAAACGGTGTTTGTTTCACCAACGATATTTGTTTCCCTTCCTAACGGTGTTTGTTTCACTTTCTAACAGTGTTTTTTTCACTTCCTAACAATGTTTGTTTCACTTCCTAAAGGTGTTTGTTTCACTTTCTAACAGTGTTTGTTTCACTTCCTAACAGTGTTTGTTTCACTAACGATGTTTGTTTCACTTCCTAACAATGTTTGTTTCACTTCCTAACAAAGTTTGTTTCACTTCCTGACAATGTTTCTTTCACTTCCTAATGGTGTTTGTTTCACCAGCGATGTTTGTTTCACTTCCCAACAATGTTTGTGTCACTAACGGTGTTTGTTTCACTTCCTCATGATGTTTGTTTCACTTTCTAACAGTGTTTGTTTCACTTCCTAACATTTTTTTCACTAACAGTGTTTGTTTCACTTCCTAATGATGTTTGTTTCACTTTCTAACAGTGTTTGTTTCACTTCCTAACAATGTTTGTTTCACTAACGATGTTTGTTTCACTTCCTAATGATGTTTGTTTCACTTCCTAACAATGTTTGTTTCACTACCAGTGTTTGTTTCACTTCCTAATGATGTTTGTTTCACTTCCTAACAATGTTTGTTTCACTTCCTAACAATGTTTGTTTCAGTTCCTAATGGTGTTTGCTTCACTTCCTAATAATGTTTGTTTCTTTTTCTTACAGTGTTTGTTTCACTTCCTAACAATGTTTGTTTCACTAACGATGTTTGTTTCACTTCCTAACAATGTTTGTTTCACTAACGATGTTTGTTTCACTTCCTAACAATGTTTGTTTCACTTCCAAACGGTGTTTGTTTCACCAACGATATTTGTTTCCCTTCCTAACGGTGTTTGTTTCACTTTCTAAGTGTTTTTTTCACTTCCTAACAATGTTTGTTTCACTTCCTAAAGGTGTTTGTTTC
The DNA here is from genome assembly GCF_902500255.1 of Thalassophryne amazonica. Lineage (NCBI taxonomy): Eukaryota > Metazoa > Chordata > Actinopteri > Batrachoidiformes > Batrachoididae > Thalassophryne > Thalassophryne amazonica. Next base: position 1,141,401 of record NC_047109.1, read on the forward strand.
ACTTTCTAACAGTGTTTGTTTCACTTCCTAACAGTGTTTGTTTCACTAACGATGTTTGTTTCACTTCCTAACAATGTTTGATTCACTTCCTAACAAAGTTTGTTTCACTTCCTGACAATGTTTCTTTCACTTCCTAATGGTGTTTGTTTCACCAGCGATGTTTGTTTCACTTCCCAACAATGTTTGTGTCACTAACGGTGTTTGTTTCACTTCCTCATGATGTTTGTTTCACTTTCTAACAGTGTTTGTTTCACTTCCTAACATTTTTTTCACTAACAGTGTTTGTTTCACTTCCTAATGATGTTTGTTTCACTTTCTAACAGTGTTTGTTTCACTTCCTAACAATGTTTGTTTCACTAACGATGTTTGTTTCAGTTCCTAACTGTGTTTGTTTCACTTCCTAACAATGTTTGTTTCACTTTCTAACAGTGTTTGTTTCACTTCCTAACAATGTTTGTTTCACTTCCTAACAGTGTTTGTTTCACTGACGATGTTTGTTTCACTAACGATGTTTGTTTCACTTCCTAACAATGTTTGTTTCACTTCCTAACAAAGTTTGTTTCACTTCCTAACAATGTTTGTTTCACTTCCTGACAATGTTTGTTTCACTTCCTAATGGTGTTTGTTTCACCAGCGATGTTTGTTTCACTTCCCAACAATGTTTGTGTCACTAACGGTGTTTGTTTCACTTCCTCATGATGTTTGTTTCACTTTCTAACAGTGTTTGTTTCACTTCCTAACAATGTTTGTTACACTAATGATGTTTGTTTCACTTCCTAACAATGTTTGTTTCACTAATGATGTTTGTTTCACTTTCTAACAGTGTTTGTTTCACTAACGATGTTTGTTTCACTTCCTAACAATGTTTGTTTCACTAACGATGTTTGTTTCACTTCCTAACAATGTTTGTTTCACTTCCTGATGATGTTTGTTTCACTTCCTAACAATGTTTGTTTCACTACCAGTGTTTGTTTCACTTCCTAACAATGTTTGTTTCACTAACGATATTTGTTTCACTTCCTAACGGTGTTTGTTTCACTTTCTAACAGTGTTTGTTTCACTTCCTAACAATGTTTGTTTCACTTCCTAAAGGTGTTTGTTTCACTAACGATGTTTGTTTCACTTCGCAATAATGTTTATGTCACTAAAGATGTTTGTTTCACTTCCTAATGATGTTTGTTTCACTAACGATGTTTGTTTCACTTCCTAACGATGTTTGTTTCACTTCCTAATGGTGTTTGTTTCACTTCCTAATGGTGTTTGCTTCACTTCCTAATAATGTTTGTTTCTATTTCTTACAGTGTTTGTTTCACTTCCTAACGATGTTTGTTTCACTTCCTAATCGTGTTTGTTTCACTAACGATGTTTGTTTCACTTCCTAATGATGTTTGTTTCACTTCCTGATGATGTTTGTTTCACTTCCTAACAATGTTTGTTTCACTACCAGTGTTTGTTTCACTTCCTAATGATGTTTGTTTCACTTCCTAACAATGTTTGTTTCACTTCCTAACAATGTTTGTTTCAGTTCCTAATGGTGTTTGCTTCTCTTCCTAATAATGTTTGTTTCTTTTTCTTACAGTGTTTGTTTCACTTCCTAACAATGTTTGTTTCACTAACGATGTTTGTTTCACTTCCTAACAATGTTTGTTTCACTAACAGTGTTTGTTTCACTTTCTTACAGTGTTTGTTTCACTTCCTAACAATGTTTGTTTCACTAACGATGTTTGTTTCACTTCCTAACAATGTTTGTTTCACTTCCAAACGGTGTTTGTTTCACCAACGATATTTGTTTCCCTTCCTAACGGTGTTTGTTTCACTTTCTAACAGTGTTTTTTTCACTTCCTAACAATGTTTGTTTCACTTCCTAAAGGTGTTTGTTTCACTTTCTAACAGTGTTTGTTTCACTTCCTAACAGTGTTTGTTTCACTAACGATGTTTGTTTCACTTCCTAACAATGTTTGTTTCACTTCCTAACAAAGTTTGTTTCACTTCCTGACAATGTTTCTTTCACTTCCTAATGGTGTTTGTTTCACCAGCGATGTTTGTTTCACTTCCCAACAATGTTTGTGTCACTAACGGTGTTTGTTTCACTTCCTCATGATGTTTGTTTAACTTTCTAACAGTGTTTGTTTCACTTCCTACAATGTTTGTTTCACTAACAGTGTTTGTTTCACTTCCTAATGATGTTTGTTTCACTTTCTAACAGTGTTTGTTTCACTTCCTAACAATGTTTGTTTCACTAACGATGTTTGTTTCACTTCCTAACTGTGTTTGTTTCACTTCCTAACAATGTTTGTTTCACTTTCTAACAGTGTTTGTTTCACTTCCTAACAATGTTTGTTTCACTTCCTAACAGTGTTTGTTTCACTAACGATGTTTGTTTCACTAACGATGTTTGTTTCACTTCCTAACAATGTTTGTTTCACTTCCTAACAATGTTTGTTTCACTTCCTAACAATGTTTGTTTCACTTCCTGACAATGTTTGTTTCACTTCCTAATGGTGTTTGTTTCACCAGCGATGTTTGTTTCACTTCCCAACAATGTTTGTGTCACTAACGGTGTTTGTTTCACTTCCTCATGATGTTTGTTTCACTTTCTAACAGTGTTTGTTTCACTTCCTAACAATGTTTGTTACACTAATGATGTTTGTTTCACTTCCTAACAATGTTTGTTTCACTAATGATGTTTGTTTCACTTTCTAACAGTGTTTGTTTCACTTCCTAACAATGTTTGTTTCACTAACCATGTTTGTTTCACTTCCTAATGATGTTTGTTTCACTTCCTGATGATGTTTGTTTCACTTCCTAACAATGTTTGTTTCACTACCAGTGTTTGTTTCACTTCCTAACAATGTTTGTTTCACTAACGATATTTGTTTCACTTCCTAACGGTGTTTGTTTCACTAACGATGTTTGTTTCAGTTCCTATCTGTGTTTGCTTCACTTCCTAACAATGTTTGTTTCACTTTCTAACAGTGTTTGTTTCACTTCCTAACAATGTTTGTTTCACTTCCTAACAGTGTTTGTTTCACTGACGATGTTTGTTTCACTAACGATGTTTGTTTCACTTCCTAACAATGTTTGTTTCACTTCCTAACAAAGTTTGTTTCACTTCCTAACAAGGTTTGTTTCACTTCCTAACAATGTTTGTTTCACTTCCTAACAAAGTTTGTTTCACTTCCTAACAAAGTTTGTTTCACTTCCTGACAATGTTTGTTTCACTTCCTAACAATGTTTGTGTCACTAACGGTGTTTGTTTCACTTCCTCATGATGTTTGTTTCACTTTCTAACAGTGTTTGTTTCACTTCCTAACAATGTTTGTTACACTAATGATGTTTGTTTCACTTCCTCATGATGTTTGTTTCACTTTCTAACAGTGTTTGTTTCACTAACGATGTTTGTTTCACTTCCTAACAATGTTTGTTTCACTATCGATGTTTGTTTCACTTCCTAATGATGTTTGTTTCACTTCCTGATGATGTTTGTTTCACTTCCTAACAATGTTTGTTTCACTACCAGTGTTTGTTTCACTTCCTAACAATGTTTGTTTCACTAACGATATTTGTTTCACTTCCTAACGGTGTTTGTTTCACTTTCTAACAGTGTTTGTTTCACTTCCTAACAATGTTTGTTTCACTTCCTAAAGGTGTTTGTTTCACTAACGATGTTTGTTTCACTTCGCAATAATGTTTATGTCAGCAACGGTGTTTGTTTCACTTCCTAATGATGTTTGTTTCACTAAAGATGTTTGTTTCACTTCTTAACGATGTTTGTTTCACTTCCTAATGGTGTTTGTTTCACTTCCTAATGGTGTTTGCTTCACTTCCTAATAATGTTTGTTTCTATTTCTTACAGTGTTTGTTTCACTTTCTAATCTTGTTTGTTTCACTTCCTAACAATGTTTGTTTCACTAACGATGTTTGTTTCACTTCCTAATTGTGTTTGTTTCACTTCCTAATGGTGTTTGCTTCACTTCCTAATGATGTTTGTTTCCATTTCTAACGCTGCTTGTTTTACTTCCTAATGGAGTTTCTTTCACTAATTGTGTTTGTTTCAATTTCTAACAGTGTTTGTTTCACTTCCTAACTGTGTTTTTTCACTAACGATGTTTGTTTCACTTCCTAACAATGTTTGTTTCACTACCAGTGTTTGTTTCACTTCCTGATGATGTTTGTTTCACTTCCTAACAATGTTTGTTTCACTTCCTAACAATGTTTGTTTCACTAACAGTGTTTGTTTCACTTCCTAATGATGTTTGTTTCACTTTCTTACAGTGTTTGTTTCACTTCCTAACAATGTTTGTTTCACTAACGATGTTTGTTTCACTTCCTAACAATGTTTGTTTCACTTCCAAACGGTGTTTGTTTCACTAACGATATTTGTTTCACTTCCTAACGGTGTTTGTTTCACTTTCTAACAGTGTTTGTTTCACTTCCTAACAATGTTTGTTTCACTTCCTAAAGGTGTTTGTTTCACTAACGATGTTTGTTTCACTTCGCAATAATGTTTATGTCAGTAACGGTGTTTGTTTCACTTCCTAATGATGTTTGTTTCACTAAAGATGTTTGTTTCACTTCCTAACGATGTTTGTTTCACTTCCTAATGGTGTTTGTTTCACTTCCTAATGGTGTTTGCTTCACTTCCTAATAATGTTTGTTTCTATTTCTTACAGTGTTTGTTTCACTTCCTAACGATGTTTGTTTCACGTCCTAATCGTGTTTGTTTCACTAACGATGTTTGTTTCACTTCCTAATGATGTTTGTTTCACTTCCTGATGATGTTTGTTTCACTTCCTAACAATGTTTGTTTCACTACCAGTGTTTGTTTCACTTCCTAATGATGTTTGTTTCACTTCCTAACAATGTTTGTTTCACTTCCTAACAATGTTTGTTTCAGTTCCTAATGGTGTTTGCTTCACTTCCTAATAATGTTTGTTTCTTTTTCTTACAGTGTTTGTTTCACTTCCTAACAATGTTTGTTTCACTAACGATGTTTGTTTCACTTCCTAACAATGTTTGTTTCACTAACAGTGTTTGTTTCACTTTCTTACAGTGTTTGTTTCACTTCCTAACAATGTTTGTTTCACTAACGATGTTTGTTTCACTTCCTAACAATGTTTGTTTCACTTCCAAACGGTGTTTGTTTCACCAACGATATTTGTTTCCCTTCCTAACGGTGTTTGTTTCACTTTCTAACAGTGTTTTTTTCACTTCCTAACAATGTTTGTTTCACTTCCTAAAGGTGTTTGTTTCACTTTCTAACAGTGTTTGTTTCACTTCCTAACAGTGTTTGTTTCACTAACGATGTTTGTTTCACTTCCTAACAATGTTTGTTTCACTTCCTAACAAAGTTTGTTTCACTTCCTGACAATGTTTCTTTCACTTCCTAATGGTGTTTGTTTCACCAGCGATGTTTGTTTCACTTCCCAACAATGTTTGTGTCACTAACGGTGTTTGTTTCACTTCCTCATGATGTTTGTTTCACTTTCTAACAGTGTTTGTTTCACTTCCTAACATTGTTTCACTAACAGTGTTTGTTTCACTTCCTAATGATGTTTGTTTCACTTTCTAACAGTGTTTGTTTCACTTCCTAACAATGTTTGTTTCACTAACGATGTTTGTTTCACTTCCTAACTGTGTTTGTTTCACTTCCTAACAATGTTTGTTTCACTTTCTAACAGTGTTTGTTTCACTTCCTAACAATGTTTGTTTCACTTCCTAACAGTGTTTGTTTCACTAACGATGTTTGTTTCACTAACGATGTTTGTTTCACTTCCTAACAATGTTTGTTTCACTTCCTAACAATGTTTGTTTCACTTCCTAACAAAGTTTGTTTCACTTCCTGACAATGTTTGTTTCACTTCCTAATGGTGTTTGTTTCACCAGCGATGTTTGTTTCACTTCCCAACAATGTTTGTGTCACTAACGGTGTTTGTTTCACTTCCTCATGATGTTTGTTTCACTTTCTAACAGTGTTTGTTTCACTAACGATGTTTGTTTCACTTCCTAACAATGTTTGTTTCACTATCGATGTTTGTTTCACTTCCTAATGATGTTTGTTTCACTTCCTGATGATGTTTGTTTCACTTCCTAACAATGTTTGTTTCACTACCAGTGTTTGTTTCACTTCCTAACAATGTTTGTTTCACTAACGATATTTGTTTCACTTCCTAACGGTGTTTGTTTCACTAACGATGTTTGTTTCAGTTCCTATCTGTGTTTGCTTCACTTCCTAACAATGTTTGTTTCACTTTCTAACAGTGTTTGTTTCACTTCCTAACAATGTTTGTTTCACTTCCTAACAGTGTTTGTTTCACTAACGATGTTTGTTTCACTAACGATGTTTGTTTCACTTCCTAACAATGTTTGTTTCACTTCCTAACAAAGTTTGTTTCACTTCCTAACAAAGTTTGTTTCACTTCCTGACAATGTTTGTTTCACTTCCTAATGGTGTTTGTTTCACCAGCGATGTTTGTTTCACTTCCCAACAATGTTTGTGTCACTAACGGTGTTTGTTTCACTTCCTCATGATGTTTGTTTCACTTTCTAACAGTGTTTGTTTCACTTCCTAACAATGTTTGTTACACTAATGATGTTTGTTTCACTTCCTAACAATGTTTGTTTCACTAATGATGTTTGTTTCACTTTCTAACAGTGTTTGTTTCACTAACGATGTTTGTTTCACTTCCTAACAATGTTTGTTTCACTAACGATGTTTGTTTCACTTCCTAATGATGTTTGTTTCACTTCCTAACGATGTTTGTTTCACTTCCTAACAATGTTGTTTCACTACCAGTGTTTGTTTCACTTCCTAACAATGTTTGTTTCACTAACGATATTTGTTTCACTTCCTAACGGTGTTTGTTTCACTTTCTAACAGTGTTTGTTTCACTTCCTAACAATGTTTGTTTCACTTCCTAAGGTGTTTGTTTCACTAACGATGTTTGTTTCACTTCGCAATAATGTTTATGTCAGCAACGGTGTTTGTTTCACTTCCTAATGATGTTTGTTTCACTAACGATGTTTGTTTCACTTCCTAATGGTGTTTGTTTCACTTCCTAATGGTGTTTGTTTCACTTCCTAATGGTGTTTGCTTCACTTCCTAATAATGTTTGTTTCTATTTCTTACAGTGTTTGTTTCACTTCCTAACGATGTTTGTTTCACGTCCTAATCGTGTTTGTTTCACTAACGATGTTTACTTAACTTTCTAATCTTGTTTGTTTCACTTCCTAACAATGTTTGTTTCACTAACGATGTTTGTTTCACTTCCTAATGGTGTTTGTTTCACTTCCTAATGGTGTTTGCTTCACTTCCTAATGATGTTTGTTTCCATTTCTAACGCTGCTTGTTTTACTTCCTAATGGAGTTTCTTTCACTAATTGTGTTTGTTTCAATTTCTAACAGTGTTTGTTTCACTTCCTAACGGTGTTTTTTCACTAACGATGTTTGTTTCACTTCCTAACAATGTTTGTTTCACTACCAGTGTTTGTTTCACTTCCTGATGATGTTTGTTTCACTTCCTAACAATGTTTGTTTCACTTCCTAACAATGTTTGTTTCACTAACAGTGTTTGTTTCACTTCCTAATGATGTTTGTTTCACTTTCTTACAGTGTTTGTTTCACTTCCTAACAATGTTTGTTTCACTAACGATGTTTGTTTCACTTCCTAACAATGTTTGTTTCACTTCCAAACGGTGTTTGTTTCACTAACGATATTTGTTTCACTTCCTAACGGTGTTTGTTTCACTTTCTAACAGTGTTTGTTTCACTTCCTAACAATGTTTGTTTCACTTCCTAAAGGTGTTTGTTTCACTAACGATGTTTGTTTCACTTCGCAATAATGTTTATGTCACTAACGGTGTTTGTTTCACTTCCTAATGATGTTTGTTTCACTAAAGATGTTTGCTTCACTTCCTAACGATGTTTGTTTCTCTTCCTAACGATGTTTGTTTCACTTCCTAATGGTGTTTGTTTCACTTCCTAACAATGTTTGTTTCACTAACGATGTTTGTTTCACATCCTAATCATGTTTGTTTCACTAACGATGTTTGCTTAACTTTCTAATCTTGTTTGTTTCACTTCCTAACAATGTTTGTTTCACTAACGATGTTTGTTTCACTTCATAATGGTGTTTGTTTCACTTCCTAATGGTGTTTGCTTCACTTCCTAACGATGTTTGTTTCTATTTCTAATGCTGTTTGTTTTACTTCCTAATGGAGTTTCTTTCACTAATTGTGTTTGTTTCAATTTCTAACAGTGTTTGTTTCATTTTCTAACAGTGTTTGTTTCCCTTCCTAACAATGTTTGTTTCACTAACGATGTTTGTTTAACTTCCTAACAGTGTTTGTTTCACTTCCTGACGATGTTTGTTTCACTTCCTGATGGTGTTTGTTTCACTTCCTAACAGTGTTTGCTTCACTTCCAGACGATGTTTGTTTCACTTTCTGACGATGTTTGTTTCACTTCCTGACGTTGTTTGTTTCACTTCCTTACGATGTTTGTTTCACTTTCTAATAATGCTCGTAATATGACTTGTCTGGTAAAATAAAGACAAACTAAATAAAGAGAATCTGCTCTCACGAGGGGCAGCAGCTCAGGTTCTTACCTGTTCTCCATCCACTCCGTTCAGTCCGTCGTCTCCGTTGTCCCCCTGTGGTGATGGGACACAGTCAGCTGTCAAATTTGCTTCATTCCTCAGGAAAATGCATCACATTATGTTGGTTGTGTTTGGAGTTAGTCAATGTCACTCACCCTGTTTCCGCGGAGACCCCTGTAGCCCTGCAGACACACGCACAGACACACACACACACACACACACAAAGTCAACATCAACACCGCGCCGAACATTCGGTGTACACACGTGGGTGAAAATACTCATTAGTACGACTCTTTGTGGGACTCTACCTTCTGTCCTCTGGTCCCGGGACAACCCTGGACACCCCGAGGTCCAGTGGGTCCAGGACCCCCTCGATTTCCCTGAAAGACAAAGTGAGGAGGAGATGTGATGCTGAGTCAGCAGTGACATCACTGGCGTCAGTGTGGAACATGGACCCACATCCGTCCTGAGCCGCTTTGTCAGAACTTTGCACAGGAAACACACTTTGACAGACAGATTCTGCGTCTGTGACTTTGGACTTTCTGACCCAAAGCATAACATCATTCTTTAAAATCAGGATTTTAACATTAAAACACACAATTATTTGTGTTACTTGAGTCACAACATAAAAAAGCCAAAAGCTGGAAAGAAGTTCAAATAGGGATTGTTGTGAAGTAGAAAAAAGCAGCACATACGGGGACTCCCTCGTCTCCTGGGAAGCCGGGGTGACCTTTCTGTCCGGACAGCCCCTGTTCAAAAAGACAGGCAGAAAAAAACTCACTCACATTTTGTAATAAATAGCTGGATAATAAACATGGAAGACTTCCTGTCTGCTGGGATTCCAGCCCACACACACGTCTTCACTATATCCCATGGGGACAGAATATGACCTGATAATATCAGGTTCAAATGTCTGTCTGACTCACCTTCGTCCCCAAAGGTCCTCGAGAGCCACGGACGCCCTCAGATCCCGAACATTTGCACATGACACCACAGCATTCCCGATCTGACACCGAGTCCTGCAGACAGACAGACAAGCAGGCAGACAGACAGAGAGACAAACAGGCAGACAGACAAAAAACAGACAGACAGACAGAGAAACAGGCAGATAGACAGACAGACAGAAAGAGAGACAGGTAGACAGAGAGGAAGACAGGAAGACAGACAGAGAGACAAACAGGGAGGCAGACAGACAGTTGGTATCTTAAAGCTTTAAAATAAACGTTTTTAATCTGATATTTTTCAAACTTAGACTTTGGAAAGTTAGTAATATCTCATCTCATCACTCATCTTCAATCGTTTATTCAGAATCGGGTTGGGGGGGCAACAGCTCTAGCAGGGGACCCCAGACTTCCCTTCCTGGGCCACATTAACCACCTCTAACTGGGGGAGGCGTTCCCAGGCCAGTGTGGAGATATAATCTGTCCACCTAGTCCTGGGTCTCCTCCCAGATGGACGTGCCTGGGTGCCTCCCAGGGGGCATCCTTACCAGATGCTCGAACCACCTCAGTTGGCTCCTTTCAATGCCAAGGAGCAGCAGCTCGACTCCGAGCTCCCCAGGGATGACCGAACTTCTCACCCTATCTCTAAGGGAGACACCAGCCACCCTCCTAAGGAAGCCCATTTCGGCGCTTGTATCTGCGATCTAGTTCTTTCGGTCATGACCCAACCCTCATGACCACATGTGAGAGTAGGAACGAAGATTGTCCAATAGATCGAGAGCTTCCCCTTTTGGCTCAGCTCCATTTTCCTCATAACACTACGGTAGAGCAAATATAATACCGCCCCTGCTGCGCTGCTTCTCCGGCCAATCTCACGCTCCACTGTCCCCTCACTTGTGAACAAGACCCCATTCCCTACCCGGAGTAGGCAATTCATTGGTTTCTTGCTGAGAACCATGGCCTTAGAGGTACTGATCCCCATCCCAGCCGCTTCACACTCAGCTGTGAACTGATCCAGTGAGTGTTGAAGGTCACAAGCCGATGAAACCGACAGGACCACATCATCTGCAAAAAGCAGTGATGAGACCCTGAGCCCACCAAACAGGAAACTCTCCTCCCTCCGACTACACCTCGATATCCTGTCCATGAATATCACAAACAGGATTGGTGACAAGGTGCAGCCCTGGCGGAGGCCAACCTCTACCGGAAACGAGTCCAACTTACTGCCAAGCACCCGAACACAGCTGAGTGAAAGCATGGTGAACGCCCCTAAAAATGGCCCCTTGGTACCAAAAATCTCATTTATGGTACAAACAAGTGTAATACATCAAATGAAGGCTGTTACTCTATAGAATTCAGAAATGCATTTGTTTTATAAATCAGATTTAATTTTCACTATGTAAATTCAGTTTGAAAACAGCAGGTTTCACATTTCAATTATGAAAAACGGTATATTGACAGCTGACATATTTGTGTCTTTATACAAACATCCATCCATCCATCCATCCATTTTCTTCCGCTGTATCAGGAGTCGGGTCGCGGGGGCAGCAGCTCAAGCAAAGCCGCCTAGACCTCCCGATCTACACACACCTCCACCAGCTCCTCTGGGGGAACCCCAAGGCATTCCCAAGCCAGCCAAGAGATGTAGTCCCTCCAGCGTGTCCTGGGTCTTCCCCGGGGCCTCCTCCCAATGGGACGTGCCCGGAACACCTCTCCAGCGAGGCATCCAGGGGGCATCCGGAAAAGATGCCTGAGCCACCTCAACTGATTCCTTTCAACATGGAGAAGCAGCGGCTCGACTCCGAGCTCCTCCCGAGTGACCGAGCTCCTCACCCTATCTCTAAGGGAATGCCCAGCCACCCTGCGGAGGAAACTCATCTTGGCCGCTTGTACTCGCGATCTCGTTCTTTCGGTCATGAGCCAAATCTCATGACCATAGGTGAGGATCGAAATGTAGCTTGATCGGTAAATCGAGAGGTTTGCCCCCCTACTCAGCTCTCTCTTCACCACGACGGTCCGATACAGCGACCGCATCACTGCAGACGCTGCACCGATCCGTCTATCGATCTCACACTCCATCCGTCCCTCACTCATGAACAAGACCCCGAGATACTTAAACTCCTCCACTTGAGGCAAGGACACTCCACCGACCTGAAGAGGGCAAAGCACCTTTTTCTGGTCGAGAACCATGGCCTCGGATTTGGAGGTGCTGATTTTCATGCCGGATGCTTCACACTTGGCTGCAAACCGCCCCAGTGAACGCTGAAGGTCCTGATTTGACAAAGCCAACAGAACTACATGTGTCCGCAAACAGTAGAGACGAGATTCTGTGGTTCCCAAACCAGACCCCCTCTACACCCTGGCTGCGCCTAGAAATTCTGTCCATAAAAATAATGAACAGAACCGGTGACAAAGGGCAGCCCTGGTGGAGGCCAACGTGCACAGGTTTGACTTACTACCGGCAATGCGAACCAAGCTCCTGCTGCGGTCGTACAGGGACCGGATAGCCCTTAGCAAAGGACCCCGGACCCCGTACTCCCGGAGCACTCCCCACAGGGTGCCCCGAGGGACATGATCGAACGCCTTCTCCAGATCCACAAAACACATGTGGACTGGTTGGGCGAACTCCCATGAACCCTCGAGCACCCGATGGAGTGTGTAGAGCTTGTCCAGTGTGCCGTGACCAGGACAAAAACCACACTGCTCCTCCTGAATCCGAGGTCCGGCCATCGGTCGAATTCTCCTCTCCAGTACTCTGGAATAGACCTTACCGGGGAGGCTGAGGAGTGTGATCCCCCTATAGTTGGAACACACCCTCCGGTCCCCCACCACTACCCCGGTCTGCCAATCCAGAGGCAATGTCCCCGATCGCCACGCGATGTTGCAGAGGCGTGTCAGCCAAGACAGTCCCACAACATCCAGAGACTTAAGGTCCTCAGGACGGATTTCATCCACCCCAGGAGCCTTGCCACCGAGGAGCTTTCTAACCACCTCGGTGACTTCGGCCTGGGTAATGGATGAGTCTGCCTCTGAGTCCCCAGTCTCTGCTTCCTCTTCGGATTGAGGAGATCCTCGAAGTACTCCTTCCACCACCCGACAACATCCCCAGTCAGGGTCAACAGCTCCCCACCCGCACCATAAACAGTGCGGGTGGAGAGCTGCTTCCGCCTCCTGAGGCGTCGGACGGTTTGCCAGAATCTCTTTGAGGCCGAGTGATAGTCCTCCTTCATGGCCTCCCCAAACTCCTCCCAGACCCGACCTTGGTGCAGACCAAAAGTCCTTCTCCATGGTTACTCTGAACTCCTCCCACACCCGCTGCTTTGCCTCCCATTTAATTATGTTAACTTTTATTAAAATATAGTAATTATGTTCTTTGTTGTTTGTGAAGCACTTTGTTGGTGTAAAAGTGCAAGACAATACAGTTATTATTATTATTTGCAGTGGCAGCAGTAGTAGTAGTAGTAGTAAGGATGAGTCCTTTATTCCGGTCTCCCTGTGAATGTCAGAGCTAAGCCTCCAGATGGCCCCATGGGGGTGCTGATGTACCCAAACAGCACTTGGTCATGTCTGAAACAGATAACAGAGCTGACAGATGGAGAAAGGACTGATGGTCAGTGGGTGACTCGCGTGTTCTAATTCACATGCTGCAGTCTGAGGACATCAGAAGGTCCTGTTTGATTTGCACAAAGCAGCAGCAGGCAGGATGTGTTTGTTCTGTTTTGTGGCATTTGCAGCAAAGCAAGAAAACTTACAATCTGTTTGAGGATGCTGCTGGCGACACTCGGCATGCTGATGCTGATGGGAGACTTGTAATCAAACCCGCGTCCGAACTCGATCATCTGCAGCTGTCGAACATCTCGTGCACCATCCAGAGAGACAACCAGCAAAGCACTGACCCCTACAGAACAAACAGCAACACAGCATTCTAACACTGCCAATGTTGTTATTTGCTAAAAAAAAAAACACATTAGAACACAAGCAGCGTGCACGTACTTACAGACCATGCACAAGTTTGATAAACATGATGGTGTTTGTGTTCTAAATCAAGGATAAACTGATGAATTTAGTTTTGTCAAAAGTGTAAAAATGACCCACAAAACATCTGACAATGAAGAAGAGTTTGATGAACTTCAGAGTTCCCCTTTAAGAAAACTGTACGTTCAGTCAGTTAAAACAACTCAGTCAGTACGGCGTCACATGACTTACAAAAACTAAAGTCAGAATCTTACCAGACTGTTGCAGCAACTCTGACTCATGTTCAAGCTTCATCACATCTTCATCGAGTCCATCTGAGAAGATCACCAGCACCTGTTGGACAGTTTGGGTCATACCTCAGACGTGTTGTTTGTGTGACAACTCCTTTGTGTGTGTGTGTGTGTGTGTGTGTGTGTGTGTGTGTGTGTGTGTGTGTGTGTGTGTGTGTGTGCGCGCACGCGGGTGTGTGTGTGTGTGAAAATTATTTTCTCTTAATTTTAACTTCAAACATCAGCAGTAACTTGTGAAAATCGAGTTCTCGAGTGTCCAGATCTTCACTGAGCTGAAGCTGGTGGGCACCATGTTGGCCTGGACTGCACTGTTTGGATGAGACGGCTCGTTTATTTTTTCATCCTTAAAGTGTCAAGTCAAATCAAGTCTGAGAGGGGTCCACAAGACCTCGGTACTGCCTTGGGTCCTGGATGGTGACCCCCCACATCTCTAAAATAACCATCTATCTGCCAAAGCCACTTGAAATGTGGGTGTGTCCTTGCAGCTACTGGGGTCCTCAACAACACCTAGGATCCTGTGTACTGGATCACGCATAGACAAATGGGTCACATGGGCAAAATGTCATAGCTGACTCTCTCACAATGCAAGTGATCCTCCTCATCTTAGTGTCTCTTAGTAACTGCTTGTTTGATACAAAGTTATTCCAGATACAGAGTCATTCAAGAGACAAGGATCCTTCAGAGGCACCCAGTACCAAAGACATCCTGTCATTACTTTAGGTCCCTGGTTAGTGTCCAAGTCTTACAATCATACAGCAAGACAGGCAGCACCAGGACCCTAAAGACTTGGACCTTTGTTCATCTGCAAAGATATCAGCTTCGCCAAACCCTTCTGTCCAGTGACCTCATGCCTCCATGAGATCTTCCCAGGCGCCTCTCGATCTAAAAGGCCAAGGATCCAGTGACATGTATATCACTGCCAAAATAAGTGAATGTCTGTACAAGTTCAACGCTTTCACCACATACAGATACACCTCTGGTGGCTGAGTCCAGAATGTTGTTAAAACCCTAAATCTTAGGCTTGATCATGACAATCTCAAACCCAGATACTGATTCCTCACTCAGCTTCTCAAGTGCTACAATCAGAGTATCCAGTGATTCTGCAAAGAAGACAGTAAACTGAACAAAACTGGATCTGGTTTGTTTACTATTTGAAAGTATTAGATTTATTTGTGACCTTTAAAATCTGTTTGGAATTGTAATATACACCATCAAATAACATAAAGAGGGTAGGACCAGTGGACCCTGGAACTAGTGGACCCTCGCCAGATACAGGAACCCTTGGTCTGCATCCAAAGTAATATAACGATTTTCCTTCTGTAGAACATCAAAGCCATAAAAAAACAAACTGTTATTGAGGCGTCATTCTTCAAAAGCTACCAGGTTTGTCCATGTAGGTTTTTGTTGGTGGTCACTAACAGTTTTGCATCACTTAATTTTTCTGTTACTAAACAGAAAACAGACTCACCTTCACACCGGCTTTGGACTCAGTGCTGAACTTGTTCTTGAAGGAGTTCAGCAGTGCTGTGTTGAAGTAGGTCGGTTCCGACAACTGCAGGGTCTTAACTTTTTCAATCACATCCTTGTTGTAACCTTCAAAGTTGAAGTCGTACAGAGTGCGTCCATCACGGTTCACCACTAGGAAAGCGATGTTAGTTTTCACAGGGGCAGGGCCAGTGCAGCACAGTCCGTGCACTGTGGAAACGTACTGAACGATGTCCGGCAGGAGGATCTCAAGGTTGGTGTGGCCGCTGACCAGAGTCTCATCAGGAGCTCCGGTTCTTTGAGAAATATCAAATCCCATAGCGATATCAATGCTGCAGTCTGCAACAGAGAAAAATATAACTGAAGCCTCAACGTAGAAACATGAAATATTCTTTTTATAAGAAACAAGCTGTCCCTGATGGTGTTACACTGCTGAGTATTACGATATGAGGATGCTGCCAGAGATATTTAACAAGTGTGCCATTGATGCAGGAAGTAACATGAATGAAACACAAATCAGATTTCAACTGTCGAACTGTTGGAATTAGAAGTTAATAAAAAGTCCTTTCTCATTTTCCAAACAAGAGTTTCAACTCTTTTCAATCATCTAAACCAGAGGTGGCCAAGTTCGGTCCTCAAGAGCCACCTTCCTGACACTCTTAGATGTCTCCCTGCTCCAACACACCTGAATCCAATGAAAGACTCGCTTTCATTGGATTCAGGTGTGTTGGAGCAGGGAGACATCTAAGAGTGTCAGGAAGGTGGCTCTTGAGGACCGAACTTGGCCACCCTTGATCTAAACAGTCTGTCAAAAGCAGGATGAAGCCATTTACAATCCTAAACAAATAACTACGACTTTTTCAACATGAAGATTTGTAAATGCTTTAACAAGTTGCTTAATAGCAAAGTGATTGTTGAAATATTTGCCAAGTTAAGAAACACATCTGAGTCTCAGATTCAGCGTGGTCTCTGCCCCACAGCAAATAACAAATGGATTAGATGTTGTGTTTGCTGCTGCTTCCTGCCAGACCTCCTGAACCGCTGATGACTTGAATGAAGGAAACAAAAGGTCGTAACTGTTCTGTCTTTTGGTCAGTTTAACTATCTGTGCTTTAATGTTGTTAGTTCTAATTTTTATTGTGATGGCTAAATAACTCGGTAGTCTACCTCTATGTGAGTTTTGGAAGTGGTTATCTTAGCTTATTAGCTCTTAGCCCATGCTAACTTCCTGTACCAGGTTAAGTGTTTATTTTGTGCACAAAGGTCTGTTTTTGTTTTCACGATGTTGGCTGACAGGGCCGCATCCGTAAGACAAAAAAACTTTCATCACTGGATTTAGATGAGTTCAAATACTTGGGGTCAACAGTCCAAAGTAATGGAGAGTGTGTTAGAGAGATGAAGAAGAGAGTGCAGGCAGGGTGGAGTGGGTGGAGAAAGGTGGCAGGAGTGATCTGTGACGAAACAACATCTGCAAGAGTGAAGGGGAAAGTTTACAAGACAGTAGTGAGACCAGCTATGTTGGACGACTTAGAGATGGTGGAACTAACAAAAAGACAGGAGGCGGAGCTAAAGATGTTGCAATTCTCTTTGGGAGAGACGAGAATGGACAGGATTAGGAATGAACATATCAGAGGAACAGCTCAGGTGGGACGGTTTGGAGACAAAGAGGTGAGACCCAGGGGATGCTGAGGATGGAACCACCAGGCAGGAGGAGAAGACGGAGGACAAAGAGGAGGTTTATGGATGTGCTGAGGGAGGACATGCAGGTGGTTGGTGAGACAGAGGAAGATACAGAGGACAGGGAGAGATGGAAACAATTGATCTGCTGTGGCGCCCCCTAATGGGAGCACTCAAAAGAACAAGAAGATGACTGCAATGTTTGTCTGCTATCAGATCAATGTGAAGTACATCAAATTACATATACAAAAAGAAGAGTTGTCATTTTTCATCTTTGGCCTGGTTAACACTATCTCTTTTCAAAACCAACCACTGATAGATGAAGGCAGAATCAGCGTTTCAGTCAAAGTCTAATTAAAGGTAATCTGGTTAAAACTGTGGGTTAAGTCCACACACACCTGAGATATACAAACAGTCTCAGTTCTGAACTTACCAGATGGATCTTTGGGCGGGTTGGATTTACAGATGGTATCAACCACCTTTTGCTTGATATTTTCCAAGCTGCCAAAGTTTGCCACAGTAAACACCCTCTCCGGGGTTCCCGTGATCTGCAAAAGCTCCAGTTTGTGGACATCTCCAATCCCGATGGCAAATATCTCGATCCCCAGAGATCTAAGATGATCAGCAGCGTCCTCCACATCATCCTGGGACTCACCATCTGTGATCAACACCAGATTCTGTGAAATCCCTTCAGAGCGGCGGCTGCCGCGTGAGGCCTCAAAATACTCCCGAATAGAATTAAGAGCCAGTCCAATATTGGTGCCTCCACCAATCTGCTGCAAATCCAGGATGTGCTTGGTAACCTCTTGCTCAGTGTAGAACTGGTTGAGGTAAAACTCCTTCTGGAACGTGCTGCTAAACTGGGCGAGTCCAACACGCACAAACTCTTTTCCAACTTCAAAGCTTTTCACGAGTTCAGTCGTAAATTTCTTCATGGTGGTGTAGTCATTTTGAACGATGCTGCCAGACTGATCGAGCAGGAAGACCAGGTCAGCCTGCTGCTTTTCACAAACTGACAAAACAAAAGAATTAGTAAAAGGAAAATGCACATTATCACTGTTAAAAAACAAACAAAAAACCTTTTATTCATATAATATAATTTCATCTTAACTGAATAGTATTTGCACTGTTCGTTTATATTTTACATCATAAAATATCTTATAAAATCAGTCCTTACTTTCTTACCTGGCTTTGTGTAGTTGCAGAGGACATGAGAAATATTCCTGTGTAGAGTTTCTAGGGCTTTAAAATTGTCCACATAGAAGACTTTGGATGTGTCACCACCAGCCATGGTCTCCAGCTGGGACTGGATGGCTCCCTCCACTCCAATACTGAAGACACTGATGTTATGTTCTCGCAGTGCTATAGATGGCTTCACCAGATTTCTGCTATCAGTTGCGTCACCATCTGTGATCACCATGAGAATCTGAGGCACCTTCAATTCTGCCCGGCCACCGTGTTCAGCATTAAAATACTGTAAGGAGTATTCAAGAGCCTTGCCAGTATACGTGTCTCCATTTGGGGACTTCAGAGCTGATATTGCTTGAAGAACCTGACGTTTGGAAACATACTTTTTCAGAGTAAAAACTGATTTTGGATCGTTGGAGTACATAATGACTCCAAAGCGAGTCAGGTCCTTGCCCACTGTGGTTTGGTTCACCATGGATGACATAAATGTCTTCATGCTTCTGAACTTCTCCGGGGTTATGCTGGTGGAACCATCGACCAGGAAGATGATATCAGCTGTCTCAGTCTTCTTGCACTCTGGTTGAGAGAACAACAAAGAGTAAATACAATCTGAGAGAAAGATGACAGGATATGAAATAAACCAGCACATTGTTCATCTCTCCGTGGTGGACCAGAAACTGACTTAGTCTTGATTGGCTGAAGACACCTGAATGAGCTATCAGCTTCTGGCAGAGCAGAAGAGAGCAGGTTAGGGTGTCCCTGAGGAACCACTAATTCCACCCTTCAACAATGTAAAAGGTGTCACTTTTGCAAAATACAACGATTCACAGATAATGGCCACAGCATATGGTCACCCGACTGATTGGCCTGCTTCAGCTTCCTTCCTGTTCAGAGGGACTTTTGCTTGACTTGGTCACAAATGTGGTTCATCGTGAGCTGGAAAAACCCTCTTCTTTGTATATCGTGCTTTGGATGACTCGTGATGGGAGTGGACACTAAATACGTAAATATAGTGTCCACTCCAGTACTTGGAGGCAGTGGCAGCAGCAGCTCCAGCTCCAGCAGCTCCTGCGTGCGCTTATCATTATTTCTTTTTATTAAATATAACAATATGAGTGTAGGAATGACAATCCAGCCATTATGTACATGTGGCAACAGGTAGATAATTCAAAAGATTATATAAAGAGCTGTTCTGGAAGACAGAATTTGCATTGTGGATCAACTGCAGCTGGTGGAAATAACCACACATGGGGAGTCAATGCACGTTCACACAGATTGATCAGTTTATTGCTCTGATATATTCAATCATCTTTACACTTATATTTATTCTCCCTTTTGACAGTCTTCTGTTATAAGTCAATATATATGGCTTAGTAACGTAATACAGTGATACAGCAGTGACGACGGCACACCAGAGGTTGTTTTTTTAATTGGAGCCAGACGGAGCGCACAGCGTGTCGTCAGACAGTGAGGATTCTGATGATGACATGATCCCTCTTTTGTTCTGGACGAGGAACCAGAGCAGGTGGGTCCACCGACGTGCGCACAGATCTCCACAGCTTCTGTTTGCAGTTTCTCCAGGACTCAGGCGTTATGAGCTCCATTCCAGTGCTGATACACACTGCTCCAGCTGTGGCTCCAGGCGCGTTTCGTTCCAAGGTTGTTTCAAGCGTCGAGATCAAGGTAAACTTCGGTTTTGTTTAGTTCCTCTTTCGTCCCTTTTGCGCTCTTGCTTTGCAGGCTGTTCGGTGATAAAGCTCTTTCATCCACTTTTTCTCAACAAACTGTGACTTTTTACTTTCCCCCTTCATTCAGGAATCGTTGTATGCCATGTGACTGGGCCATTACATGAATTACCTGATGCGCTCGTCTCATGAAGAGCTGGCAGACTCCCGTGTCATGAAGAGTCAGCTCCCGTCTCATGAAGAGCTGGGCTCTTGCATCATGAACACATCAATGGTCATCTGCTGCAAATGTGATATATGCTTAAATTATTACAATGTGAGGAAATCCCGCAGTGACATGCACCTCGGGGAGGGGGAGGCATCCCGTGGGGTGGTTTCCTGCATGGCACAATATTCAGAAGCTTTGAGGTGCGCTGATGCGACGGTCAGCTGGAGCAATATGTATTAATTTTTTCCCACACAAGGACAGCCGGCTTCACACAGCTCATGCTCAGACATGCTCAGGTATGCTCAGACGCTGGTCGGTCCTCATGAGGTCGTGAGCGACCGCACACGTGCACTGCGTGTTCTCCAGCTGAGGTGCAGGACACAGTGCACACTTTGTGTGAGTGTGTATGTGGGGTTCGGCACAGTCACACCCATGTGTGTTGCTACACTCAACAAAAATATAAACGCAACACTTTTGGTTTTGCTCCCATGAGACAAACTCAAAGATCTAAAACTTTTTCCACATACACAATATCACCATTTCCCTCAAATATTGTTCACAAACCAGTCTAAATCTGTGATAGTGAGCACTTCTCCTTTGCTGAGATAATCCATCCCACCTCACAGGTGTGCCATATCAAGATGCTGATTCGACACCATGATTAGTGCACAGGTGTGCCTTAGACTGCCCACAATAAAAGGCCACTCTGAAAGGTGCAGTTTTGTTTTATTGGGGGGGGATACCAGTCAGTATCTGGTGTGACCACCATTTGCCTCATGCAGTGCAACACATCTCCTTTGCATAGAGTTGATCAGGTTGTCAGTTGTGGCCTGTGGAATGTTGGTCCACTCCTCTTCAATGGCTGTGCGAAGTTGCTGGATATTGGCAGGAACTGGTACACGCTGTCGTATACGCCGGTCCAGAGCATCCCAAACATGCTCAATGGGTGACATGTCCGGTGAGTATGCCGGCCATGCAAGAACTGGGACATTTTCAGCTTCCAAGAATTGTGTACAGATCCTTGCAACATGGGGCCGTGCATTATCCTGCTGCAACATGAGGTGATGTTCTTGGATGTATGGCACAACAATGGGCCTCAAGATCTCATCACGGTATCTCTGTGCATTCATAATGCTGGGCTCGACAATAGCACTGGTCCGATGGCCCGGCGGCCTTTTTTACATGTTCCGGGCCACCACGGGCCAGTGAAGTTCATATTTCACTGGTCCGTATGGGCCAGTAAGAATTAAAATCGCTTTGGGCAGATTTATTAGTCTAATGCCGCGTTCACACCGGGCGCGATCAGATGCTACAAATTCGCGGGGGTCGCGTGGCAACGGACGCGCCTCCTTCACCCGGTGTGTCGCTCTGCTTTTGCTGCGAAAATTCGCCCCGGTGCGTCATCAAATAGGAGGAGCTTCCATTCAGCTCGCCGGCTCCGGTTGTTAGTCAAGTTAACATGACGGACCTTGATCACACGGAGCGAGTTGTTGTGGAAAGCTGACAAACGTCATGAGACGTTCCCAATTCAGGCAGTATCATTATTTGCTGCGTCTGGATGATGGCTGCTTTCAGCGGTCCTTCTGTCTCTGCAGGACCCAACTTGAGGACCAACTGTCCCGTTCACGCGCGCACATGTAAACAATTAAAAAAAAAAAAAAAAAAAGAAACTCCGCTCCCGCTGCTGTGGGGCTGCTGCTCCTCCAAAAACTCTTGTCATAGTTGTGAAATAAAGGACAAAAGAGACATACGTCCTGCTCACAGGCTGCTACCAGAGACAGGACATGTTGCACCACTTCGGCAATGAAGTGCAGACAAACTTCGTCTGCAGGCGCATCTTCTGATGTGGCGCAAATTTCGCTTCAACATCGACGCGTCATTTTCGCTTAAGCAAGATCGAGCGCAGTGAATATTATGAATTTCTTGAAACCTCCTGCCCCTGGGCAGAAACCAGGAAAGCAAAGGAAAGAACAGCTATCACCCTCAAAACAAGCACAGAAGAGGAAGGCTGCTGATGCTGAATATGAGAAGAAAAGGGTGAGGAAAACTTGGCAAACTTCCTGGAAGAAAAGACGGCCATAGCTGGAGCGTGATGAGGAGAGTGAGGTTGTCTTCTGTGGAACTTGTAGGGCCATGCCAGAATATGCTAACAAGTAAGTATAAATATACCAAGTCCTGGTAGACAATGTGGTATGATTTCATACGCCAGTTTAAAAGTCTAATCAGTATGCCCTTGTGGAAACCCCACAGTGACATTAGCAAGGGAACTTGGTTTATGAAATTTAACATATTAATTTTGTAAATGATCAAGAAATAAATTTATTTTTGTATTAATGTCTGAGTGTTGAAAAAATTCCTATCAGTTACCTACCGACATTTTTTTTCAAAGTTTACTCACTTTAAGGTTTTTATCATGTAGTATAAGAATTTTGTGTTTGTTTTCAAGTGTTTTTACATTAAGGAAACCCAATTCTAATGTCTGAGTGTTGATTTAAAAAATTCTTATCAGTTACCCCCCGGTTCGGCACAGGCGTGAAAGTATGGGCCAGTGATATTTTCATCCGGGCCAGTAACTTTCAGATTCTACTGGCCCTGTGGGCCAGTGCATAAATTGACTTATTGTCAAGCCCTGTAATGCCATCAATAAAATGCACCTGTGTTCTTCATCCATAACAGACACCTGCCCATACCATAACCCCACCGCCACCATGGGCCACTCGATCCACAACATTGACATCAGAAAACCGCTCACCCACACGACGCCACACACGCTGTCTGCCATCTGCCCTGGACAGTGTGAACCGGGATTCATCCGTGAAGAGAACACCTCTCCAACGTGCCAAACGCCAGCGAATGTGAGCATTTGCCCGCTCAAGTCGGTTACGACGACGAACTGGAGTCAGGTCGAGACCCCGATGAGGACGACGAGCATGCAGATGAGCTTCCCTGAGACGGTTTCTGACAGTTTGTGCAGAAATTCTTTGGTTATGCAAACCGATTGTTTCAGCAGCTGTCCGAGTGGCTGGTCTCAGATGATCTTGGAGGTGAACATGCTGGATGTGGAGGTCCTGGGCTGGTGTGGTTACACGTGGTCTGCGGTTGTGAGGCTGGTTGGATGTACTGCCAAATTCTCTGAAACGCCTTTGGAGACGGCTTATGGTAGAGAAATGAACATTCAATACACGAGCAACAGCTCTGGTTGACATTCCTGCTGTCAGCATGCCAACTGCACGCTCCCTCAAATCTTGCGACATCTGTGGCGTTGTGCTGTGTGATAAAACTGCACCTTTCAGAGTGGCCTTTTATTGTGGGCAGTCTAAGGCACACCTGTGCACTAATCATGGTGTCTAATCAGCATCTTGATATGGCACACCTGTGAGGTGGGATGGATTATCTCAACAAAGGAGAAGTGCTCACTATCACAGATTTAGACTGGTTTGTGAACAATATTTGAGGGAAATGGTGATATCGTGTATGTGGAAAAAGTTTTAGATCTTTGAGTTCATCTCATACAAAATGGGAGCAAAACCAAAAGTGTTGCGTTTATATTTTTGTTGAGTGTAGATTATGCCACTTTCATGTGGCACTTAGAGACTGTTCACAGACAGGTTGAATGTGCCTGCCTGCTCTCTGCTATTGTACCAGGTGTGCGAATAACCCCACCTTTTCTAAGTGTCCAGGGAGCGGTGTTAGATGTTTGTGTGTGCCACCTGGTATTTGGCTTACACCTGCAGAGAGGGGGATCGAATGAGCACCCGCAGGGCATTCGCTGCCTTTCGGTCGCTTGTGTGTGCGAATGTTGTGGCGACAGCTGTACGAGGCATTTGAGGCGGCTCCGATTTTTCACGAATGGAATGCAATTTCTCCTTCGTGTGCTAGGCGGCTTCAGTTGTGTTATGTGTGAAGGGGCCTTAAGAAATGTTTTTAATTTCAAAATATACAGTAATCAGAAATTAATCTTGAAGTGACACAATTGTAAGGATTTTCTTTAGTAACCTGCTGTGTATAAATTACTTCTTATTCGCCTCTGACGCACATTTCTACACTCTTCTATGTTTTGGCATGATGCCTTGTTTCTTTTGGCTTTAAAGTAAGGCTGTAACAAAAACAATCTTGGGCTTTACTTCACAAAGTTTGGCCCTCAAAATGGAGCAAATACTGTTCAACATTTTCAAGGGGGGTGGGGAGCATTGGTCAGACCCTCCAACAATACTCGCGTCTGCAGTGCTCACTGCATGGCTATGCCACGCCAAGTTCTCCCGTATGATGTGAAAAAATCCTGGTGACAATCCTGTGTAGAGTATATTTGGAAGGGGGATAAGATACTTCAGAGTAGGAAATATTACTATTAACAAAAATGTTAACTTCGATAATTAGTGGATTAACAGAACTGTGCCCACCACTGCATCTGGGACCATAAGACAGCCATGACAAATAGAGTGTCATACTCTCACGAGCGCCACTAGTTTAGCTTAAGGCACGCAGGCACGCAGGCAAGAAACAAGAGTGGACGCTCTTGTTTGGCCAAACTTCTATACAGTTTTTGTATATTCTGTGTTAGTACGTGCCCGCGGCCAACTTTGCTTGATGAATTCCTGTGCAATAAGTAGTTCCCAGATAACTGTGATATTTGCCACAAGAACCTGTGTATCTCATATGTTTTTACACCTAAATGATCGTAAGTCAATACTCACACTCATCCTGCAGCATCTTCTTGTGTCTGCAAATTCAGCACCATTTTGCAAACAACCGGCAACTGGGTCAGTCAAAAGTAGTCTGGCAAGCTCAATATGTGGGCGAGCTATCCCACAATGCCAAAATAGCAGAGATGCTCCAACGAGAATGGCATGCTGAGTACGGTGATAGAGTTTAAAGGTTGCTCTATCCTGATTGGGCCTTGTCAAGGTTTGGGTAAGCTTTAATCAGTGCTGCCCTGTAGGGATGTTGCCTTTCAGAGGTGGTGGAAAGATATACTGTTACACCAGTCTCTATATGACCAAAGTAGGAGTGGCATTACATCAGATCCGTTTCTGCTGGGCGTTGGACTAAAACGCTGGACAGTGTGTCCCCAATGAAGCGTGAAGTGAAGAGTGACAGTGTGACACTCTGGATATGGCTCCAAGAGACCCTCCCAACTTGTGCAAATCTACAATTCTCCTTCTTATATCTTCAATGAGTTCCTTGGACTTTGTCATTGTTCTGAGTATGCTGGCAAAGAGAAAGTACCAGCTGCAGTCAGTCATGATCACTAACAAGGAGTTAATAGGTGTTGGCCTTGTCATGGTAAAGTACACTGTAGAACCTTCAGCACTATTTATTAAAAGATTTAAGTGAACGTAAATATATATTTGCGCCTGCATGCATACGTTTGACCCTGTGTAGATTAGAGAAGATCCAAAAATAAATTCAAACTTCAAACACCCATTAATGGTGTTTGCTGTACACTAACTCCACCCTGACAAAAAACCAGTTCAAAGACATCATTAAAAGCCCAAAAGACCACAACTACATATACGTACGCTGTACAGTCATTCTGTTCCAGAAAAAAAAACAAAACAAAAAAAAAACAGTTCAAATGCATCACTGAAAGCACAACATTGCTGTAACATTCATATACGTGAATGTGCATGAAACATCTGCTTTTTCCAAACCATCATATTGTCAAAAAGTACCTGATCTGCTGTGCTTCATAATCTTCTCAGAGTGCACCCACCTGTTTCTGGATCACAGAGATCCATGGCCACATGACTCTCCAGATCCTTCAGTGCATCAAAGTCTCGCTCAGCATAGACCCGGTCATGTGAACCGGTGATCTCCAGAAGCTGGGTCGTGTTGGCATCCATCACCCCGATGGCATAGATTACCACTCCCTTGTCCCTCAGAGCTGCAGCAGGACCGCTGACTTCATCTTGAGACTCACCATCTGTTATCACCACCAGCCTCTGCCTCAGGTGGGGCCGACCTCCACTAGCTGCATCGAAAAAAGTTGAGACTTCTGTGATAGCTTTGCCTGTGTCTGTACCTCCACCGATCTGCTCCATGCCGTTGATGGCTGCTGTCAAAGCGTCTTTGGTGTAGTACTGATTGAGGAGGAACTCTTTTTGTTGGACAGAGCTGTACTGCAAAACACCAACGTGCACCTCATCCTTTCCAATGATAGATTTTTGGATGACAGATTTCATGAAGTCCTTCATTTTCTGATAGTCATCTGGATATATGCTCCCAGAGCTGTCAATCAAGAAAACGAGGTCTCCTGGTATGTCCTTGCAAGCTGTGGACAGAGTAACATCAGAATGTTGGTATGCTGTTCCTGGATTTTGGTTTTCATATCTTAAAGAATTGCTTTCTGAGGAGTCTGTGGACTTTGTGCTTCAAGACAACCAAACCACAAAAAAACACAAATGGATTTACTGATTTAAAAAAAGAAACCCTGGACTGTACAGCTGCATACAACTTCCCCTTCACAAATTATCATCAACTACTCTCCATCCTGCTAACACTGAGAATTAACAAAAAACTAGCTAATATGAAGCACATCATCACATTTCATATAAGAACATGTCTGAATGTCCTTACAGAACCTCTCTGCGCTGAATATAATGAATTTTTGTGCATGTACTCTGCAACTTTTGTTGTCCATCAGCTCACTCTTTTGTTCAATAAAGACTGTTTGTCGACTGACTACCGAGTAAGATGTCACCAAGTTGTCGTCCGGGTTTGTGGAATACTGCCTTAACCAAGATAATCTTCAGACAGGTACTGACCAAACCTATATCTTACCTGATCTGAGTTTCTGGCTACAAATGAAATCCCAAGCAAAGCACATAGCAAGTAGAGCTGCTTCACTCTATATCTATGAAGCACCCAAGCCACCAAAGAAGGACCAACATCCCTCCAACAACAGAAGGAGAAATCAACAGCATTCCTCTTCACTGCCAGTGACAGCCAAGGCTCCAAAGGAAGATGAGCACAGCTGAAGTCATCATCCAAACCCAACCTAAAGCATATTTTGTCCAACCTTATCAACCAGGATTTCAGTGAGACCTTCCTGCATCCTGGACCCAAAAAAGCGCTGGCTGAGCATCAGTCAAGAGGCACCAGAGTCACTGCATGCAGTGCCAGGTGGAGTGTGACAATCCTTCTGTACCTAAGGTGGCAGATCTGCCACCTGCTCGTCTGCGCCTATATAAACAATTCAACTACAGTCGATTGTTTTGGGCCCTTCACAGGGAAGATTGGACGTCAAACAGCAAAGCATTGAGGCATTGTCTTCAATTGTATGACAACATGATGTGTGCATCTAGACCTCCTGGAGAGTCTCGATGCTGTCACCTTTCTGATGCCTCCACGGTGTTTCATCACCAGAAAAGGCAAACCCTTCGAGCTCCTGTCCGACAATGGAACAAATTTCATGGGTGGAACTTGAGAGTTACATGAGACCTCTGAGGCTATGGCTCCTCACTTGAAGGAACAGCTAGCAGAGCAGCAGATTGAATTCTCTTTCAATTCCCCCAGTGCTTCCCATTTTGGTGGAGCATGGGAGAGAGAAGTGAGGTCCGTAAAGGCTGTTCTCAACAACTGCCTTTAGTTCCTAGCTGCATAGTAGAGCTGATTCCTCTGTAGCAAGAATTTTTGTGGCTGTTCTCAGCAAGTTGTTTTGTCCGCCAAACTCACTCTTTTGTTCAATAAACCCATTAATTAAATTTCACTCATCTCCCTCATTCACATTGAGGGAGGTGAGGGAGACTACAAAACCTACTGAATCGCCATCACGCTCCATGATAGATATGTAGCAAGGATGTCCAGGACACCTTCTCAGAACCAAAATTGACTTCCCTTTACCCTCTCACAAAGCACCAGACTGCCAAAAAACCCTAAGGCTGGAATGTGTTAAGGCACTTTGACACTTGCACAAATTTGATCTGTGCACTAAAGCTGTCGCAAACTGTTGTAAACTGTGTAAACTGTGCAAGGCTGCATGCCAGTGCACAAAGAAAATTTTGAAATGTTAAAAGTTTCTGGCACACATAAATTTCATGCCATTAGTGTAAAGTATTGGCGAACAATGCACATCGTATTCGAAAACGCTGCATGCCACTGCGTGTCGTTGCACACAGTGCATCTGAACCTGAAATTAGATTATGAAGAGATGTTACTTCTGTAATAAACATAACTTTACAGATCCATTAACTCATAAGAAGGAATGAAAATGCACCCGTTTTACCAATCCATTACAATATAGATATTATAAAAAATTACCTTTGAGACAAGATTCCAAATGCATTCTCTACCAGATGACACACACGAGAAAACCTTCAGCTGTAGATCATTTCTCTGTTATTCTGGGAGTGATGAGAGAATGATTTCATCAGCCAAGTTCTGAGAGCAAATGCATTATCGGCTACGAAGTGATATGGCACAGGCTTATACAGCATGGCATCAACTGGGACAAAGCAGGATGCATTGGCACGACAAATTGCGCAGGAGTGCAGGGATCAAATTCGTGCATGTGTCAAGATGGCTTTAAGCTGAATGACTCATATATCACTCAGCTTGGTGCCTGGCACCAAGATTCTTCCACTCCCCCTTTTCAGAAAGTGTCTGAAGAGAGCCCAAACCCCTTAGCTGAATTTATGACACCTCATGACACTCCAACATGCAGTCCCTATCTTGGATAAGGGATCAATAAGACACTCTTGGTCCAATCAACACCGGTTCAGAAAAGATTTATTAGACAGTTTAATGAAACCCATCCAACTCAGAGAACTTCCAAAGCCAGAACAGGGCATTTTCTGCTGATAACATCTCAAAATGCCCTCCCTTGCTGTCAAACTGAACTCATATATAAAACTGGTCAATCAATATCAGTATGGAACCACAGTGCCCCTTTTGGATCAGTTTTGAAAGGACGTGGACTTCTCACCACACAAATATATTTTTAACAAAGAAAGAAAGAAAAAGCTAATTTCTCCTTCTGTATTGTTGTTCTTAACCAAAGTCAGAATTTATATTCCAATTTAATCCTTGACATGTTTTTCATGTGATGAATGCATTCCAATTATACTGTTATTGCATGTCTCATCATTATCCATTTATTAATAATGAATATCAAATGCTTCATTGTGTACACAATATGTTAACCATTTTCTGTTTCAGTCTATGGTGTTAGTTAGAATATCACTTTCAGTCACTTTTATATGCTAGAGTAAAATAAAAAACGTATAATAATGTCATTTTATTTGATGTATTCAGTTCTTCAAATACTTTCTGGTCAAAGCAATCTGATGCCAAGTAGGTGGAGCTTATGGCCAGTTGCGGAACCCCCTTTAGAAGGACACTGGAAACAAAGGGCTTGCTCTCTTGAGCCCTCCTCTCTTGCTTCTTGGTCCGTTTTCTATTTAGTTTTATCTTTTATTTTGGAGGTCTATTTGAAGAGTTTCAGTCAGGTTTTAGAATTCATCACAGTACAGAAACAGCATTAGTGAAGGTTACAAATGATCTTCTTATGGCCTCAGACAGTGGACTCATCTCTGTGCTTGTTCTGTTAGACCTCAGTGCTGCTTTTGATACTGTTGACCATAAAATTTTATTACAGAGATTAGAGCATGCCATAGGTATTAAAGGCACTGCGCTGCGGTGGTTTGAATCATATTTATCTAATAGATTACAATTTGTTCATGTAAATGGGCAATCTTCTTCACAGACTAAAGTTAATTATGGAGTTCCACAAGGTTCTGTGCTAGGACCAATTTTATTCACTTTATACAAGCTTCCCTTAGGCAGTATTATTAGACGGCATTGCTTAAATTTTCATTGTTACGCAGATGATACCCAGCTTTATCTATCCATGAAGCCAGAGGACACACACCAATTAGCTAAACTGCAGGATTGTCTTACAGACATAAAGACATGGATGACCTCTAATTTCCTGCTTTTAAACTCAGATAAAACTGAAGTTATTGTACTTGGCCCCACAAATCTTAGAAACATGGTGTCTAACCAGATCCTTACTCTGGATGGCATTACCCTGACCTCTAGTAATACTGTGAGAAATCTTGGAGTCATTTTTGATCAGGATATGTCATTCAATGCGCATATTAAACAAATATGTAGGACTGCTTTTTTGCATTTACGCAATATCTCTAAAATTAGAAAGGTCTTGTCTCAGAGTGATGCTGAAAAACTAATTTCCTCTTTTTTTATTTATTTCCTCTAGGCTGGACTATTGTAATTCATTATTATGAGGTTGTCCTAAAAGTTCCCTGAAAAGCCTTCAGTTAATTCAAAATGCTGCAGCTAGAGTACTGACGGGGACTAGAAGGAGAGAGCATATCTCACCCATATTGGCCTCTCTTCATTGGCTTCCTGTTAATTCTAGAATAGAATTTAAAATTCTTCTTCTTACTTATAAGGTTTTGAATAATCAGGTCGCATCTTATCTTAGGGACCTCATAGTACCATATCACCCCAATAGAGCGCTTCACTCTAAGACTGCAGGCTTACTTGTAGGTCCTAGGGTTTGTAAGAGTAGAATGGGAGGCAGAGCCTTCAGCTTTCAGGCTCCTCTCCTGTGGAACCAGCTCCCAATTCAGATCAGGGAGGCAGACACCCTCTCTACTTTTAAGATTAGGCATAAAACTTTCCTTTTTGCTAAAGCTTATAGTTAGGGCTGGATCAGGTGACCCTGAACCATCCCTTAGTTATGCTGCTATAGACTTAGACTGCTGGGGGGTTCCCATGATGCACTGAGTGTTTCTTTCTCTTTTTGCTCTGTATGCACCACTCTGCATTTAATCATTAGTGATTGATCTCTGCTGTCTTCCACAGCATGTCTTTTTCCTGGTTCTCTCCCTCAGCCCCAACCAGTCCCAGCAGAAGACTGCCCCTCCCTGAGCCTGGTTCTGCTGGAGGTTTCTTCCTGTTAAAAGGGAGTTTTTCCTTCCCACTGTCACCAAGTGCTTGCTCACAGGGGGTCATTTTGACCGTTGGGGTTTTTACGTAATTATTGTATGGCCTTGCCTTACAATATAAAGCGCCTTGGGGCAACTGTTTGTTGTGATTTGGCGCTATATAAATAAAATTGATTGATTGATTGATTGATCTTAGCTGATAGCTTCTCCTCCTCGTGGTTTTTGCTTCATAATTTTTCATTGTTTTATTCTCAAGTTTTCTGTTAGCCGTGCCTTTTGATGAACCAGTCTTTGAATGGCAGTTTTTCCAAATAACTTTAAAGACATACAGTAGTGTTCAGAATAATAGTAGTGCTATGTGACTAAAAAGATTAATCCAGGTTTTGGGTATATTTCTTATTGTTACATGGGAAACAAGGTACCAGTAGATTCAGTAGATTCTCACAAATCCAACAAGACCAAGCATTCATGATATGCACACTCTTAAGGCTATGAAATTGGGCTATTAGTAAAAAAAAGTAGAAAAGGGGGTGTTCATAATAATAGTAGTGTGACATTCAGTCAGTGAGTTCATCAATTTTGTGGAACAATCAGGTGTGAATCAGGTGTCCCCTATTTAAGGATGAAGCCAGCACCTGTTGAACATGCTTTTCTCTTTGAAAGCCTGAGGAAAATGGGACGTTCAAGACATTGTTCAGAAGAACAGCGTAGTTTGATTAAAACGTTGATTGGAGAGGGGAAAACCTATACACAGGTGCAAAAAATTATAGACTGTTCATCTACAATGATTTCAAATGCTTTAAAATGAACAAAAAAAAAACAGAGACGCGTGGAAGAAAATGGAAAACAACCATCAAAATGGATAGAAGAATAACCAGAATGGCAAAGGCTCACCCATTGATCAGCTCCAGGATGATCAAAGACAGTCTGGAGTTACCTGTAAGTGCTGTGACAGTTAGAAGACGCCTGTGTGAAGCTAATTTATTTGCAAGAATCCCAAAGTCCCTCTGTTAAATAAAAGACATGTGCAGAAGAGGTTACAATTTGCCAAAGAACACATCAACTTGCCTAAAGAGAAATGGAGGAATATTTTGTGGACTGATGAGAGTAAAATTGTTGTTTTTGGGTCCAAGGACCGCAGACAGTTTGTGAGACGACCCCCAAACTTTGAATTCAAGCCACATTCCACAGTTCACAGTGAAGACAGTGAAGCATGGTGGTGCAAGCATCATGATATGGGCATGTTTCTCCTACTATGGTGTTGGGCCTATATATCGCATACCAGGTATCATGGATCAGTTTGGATATGTCAAAATACTTGAAGAGGTCATGTTGCCTTATGCTGAAGAGGACATGCCCTTGAAATGGGTGTTTCAACAAGACAATGACCCCAAGCACACTAGGAAACCAGAAAAATCTTGGTTCCAAACCAACAAAATTAATGCCTCGCAGATGTGAAGAAATCATGAAAAACTGTGGTTATACAACTAAATACTAGTTTTGTGATTCACAGGATTGATAAAAAAGCAGTTTGAACATAATAGTTTTGAGTTTGTAGCATCAACAGCAGATGCTACTATTATTGTGAACACCCCCTTTTCTACTTTTTTTTTACTAATAGCCCAATTTCATAACCTTAAGAGTGTGCATATCATGAATGCTTGGTCTTGTTGGATTTGTGAGAATCTACTGAATCTACTGGTACCTTGTTTCCCATGTAACAATAAGAAATATACTCAAAACCTGGATGAATCTTTTTAGTCACATAGCACTACTATTATTCTCAACACAAGTCATCTGAGTTTTGAAGACAATTTACTATGTGAGTTTTTCAAATTAAGAGCAAATTGGGAAGCTTCCAAATTCTTCCTCACTTGATGCCAAAAGCTGTAAGCTAACTTTTTTCCTCTACGACTTTCTTGGCCAAGTATTGAGCCTTTTTGTTTTTAATTCTTAAAAAGACTTTATATTGACTTCCCACAAGTTTTGGAAGCTGCTGGAACATTAATCAGACAGCAAACACCGATAGACATCTTCCTCCTGGGTCGGTAAGTTCGACAGAGCTGTTGAACTCCCGCATTCAGACTTGCTGGGAAAATGAGCCGCGCTCACTCATGTAGTCATCTGGGAGACCTGCTGGTTTAACGCAACACAGGTCCTTAAAGGAGGCCAGCAAACAGCTGAAAAGAAAACTGCACAGGACCTCTTCACCCAATCCAAGGGGCCCAGATAAGTTAAATTCTCAATTGTTCTGATGATCTCTGCTGTCAGTGATAGAAAATAGCTTTGTTTAATTTTCTTAACAATAACAATCATTTCATTCATTCATCTTCAACCACTTACTGCTAGCAGCTAGAGTACTGACGGGGACTAGAAGGAGAGAGCATATCTCACCCATATTGGCCTCTCTTCATTGGCTTCCTGTTAATTCTAGAATAGAATTTAAAATTCTTCTTCTTACTTATAAGGTTTTGAATAATCAGGTCGCATCTTATCTTAGGGACCTCGTAGTACCATATCACCCCAATAGAGCGCTTCGCTCTCAGACTGCAGGCTTACTTGTAGTTCCTAGGGTTTGTAAGAGTAGAATGGGAGGCAGAGCCTTCAGCTTTCAGGCTCCTCTCCTGTGGAACCAGCTCCCAATTCAGATCAGGGAGACAGACACCCTCTCTACTTTTAAGATTAGGCTTAAAACTTTCCTTTTTGCTAAAGCTTATAGTTAGGGCTGGATCAGGTGACCCTGAACCATCCCTTAGTTATGCTGCTATAGACGTAGACTGCTGGGGGGTTCCCATGATGCACTGTTTCTTTCTTTTTTTGCTCTGTATGCACCACTCTGCATTTAATCATTAGTGATCGATCTCTGCTCCCCTCCACAGCATGTCTTTTTCCTGGTTCTCTCCCTCAGCCCCAACCAGTCCCAGCAGAAGACTGCCCCTCCCTGAGCCTGGTTCTGCTGGAGGTTTCTTCCTGTTAAAAGGGAGTTTTTCCTTCCCACTGTAGCCAAGTGCTTGCTCACAGGGGGTCGTTTTGACCGTTGGGGTTTTACATAATTATTGTATGGCCTTGCCTTACAATATAAAGCGCCTTGGGGCAACTGTTTGTTGTGATTTGGCGCTATATAAAAAAATTGATTGATTGATTGATTGACTTACTCCAGTCAAGGGTCATGGGGGAGATGGAGACTATCCCAGCAGTCATAGGGTGAGAAGAGGTGGGGTTCACCCTGAACAGGATGCCAGTCTGACACAGGGACACGTACAGACAAACACATTCACACCTACAGACAATTTAAAGTTTCCATTTCACCAAACCTGTATGTCTATGTATAGTGAAGTTGTTATTAGGGATGCACCGATCCACCCCAGACTTCCCTTTCCTGGGCCACACTGACCACCTCTGACTGGGGGATCCCGAGGTGTTCCTAGGCCAGTGTGGAGATATAACCTCTCCACCTAGTCCTGGGTCTTCCCCGGGGGTCTCCTCCCAGATGGATGTGCCTGAAACACCTCCCTAGGGAGGCACCCAGGAGGCATCCTTACCAGATGCCCGAACCACCTCAGCTGGCTCCTTTCAACGTGAAGGAGCAGCGGCTCTGCTCCGAGCTCCTCATGGATGACCGAGCTTCTATCTCTAAGGCAGACACCAGCCACTAAGGAAGCCCATTTTGGTTGCTTGTACCCACAAGCTAGTTCTTTCGGTCATGACCCAACAAAGATTGACCAGTAGATTGAGGGATTCGCCTTTTGGCTCAGCTCACTTTTTGTCACAACACTACGGTAGAGCGAATGCAACACCGCCCCTGCTGTGATGATTCTCCAGCCAATCTCACACTCAGTTTGTCCCTTCATTCGTGAACAAGACCCCGAGGTATTTGAACTCCTTTATTTGGGGCAAGACCACATTCCCTACCTGGTGTAGGCAATCCATCGGTTTCCTACTGAGAACCATGGCTTGAGATTTAGAGGTGCTGATCCTCATCCCAACCGCTTTACACTGCAGCTGCGAACCGAGGTCACAGGCCGATGAAGCCAACTGGACCACATCATCTGCAAAAAGCAGTGATGAGACCCTGAGCCCAACAAACTGGAAACCCTCCTCCCCCGATTACACCTCGATATCCAGTCCATGAATATCACAAACAGGTCTGGTGACAAGGTGCAGCCCTGGCAGCAGCCAACCCCCACTGGAAACAAGTCTGACTTACTGCCGAGAACTCTCGCCGACAGCTCTCGCTTTGTGAGTACAGAGATTGAATGGGCCTGAGAAGGGACCCCCTCACTCCATACTCCCGCAGCACCTCCCACAGTATCTCCATATGCCTTCTCCAAGTCCACAAAACACATGAAGACTGGATGGGCATACTCCTAGGCAGGGGCATGCTGGGAACATTTTTCAGCCCGGGAGTTTCATATCCAACCGGCCCACAAACCGCCAGCGCACAGGGATAATAAGAGTTCTGCTGTGGCATTTAAATCCAGCATTTATGTGCTGATTGACTGTGAAAATTGGGTGTCTTATAATAGAAAGTAAAAGTTAGTTAGTTAAAACAAGAACGGTATTGTTAACTCACCAGTGCACCACCTACACTGTGTGATTTTTGGCCCTTTTCCAGCTGATTTTTCACTCGTGCGAGAATTTTTTGGATCGCGTCAAGTTTCAGCTTAATCATGCGTCCTGCGTCGTGCAGTCTACATGGAGTAACGAGCTGCGTTTAACATCTCATGACCACCTCCCGATGGGGAAGCATATGGTCGGCTAAAAATCAAACCTGTTTAATATTTTGGTCGGCCGTCGTGACTCGTGAGGGTTCCGCGCTGTTGAAGCAGCGCTACAAGCAACTACGCGCTGATAACCTCGCGCACTGTGCATGAGCAAACACCGGAGAGAGCAAACAGTGATCTCATGTAAAGTCTTGTTTTTTTTTTTATTGCGTTCCCTCGCAATAACATAATATCATGTTAAAGTTCATGCCTATCAGCGCGCACAGTGAGTGGAATCAGGAGGGGGGAGACTGTACGTATATGCGCACGCGCGCACACAGCAGACAACAACAGGATTTACGACAGATGAGCACAGCTGTAAGACTCTGTATGAAATATAGTTTATTTATACAACAGTGTAAGTAGCAGCACCTGTTATGAATGTGTATGTTTTCTTTTTTACCGTCCTCTCATGAATCATGTTGCTGTCTGCTGTGTGCATGCGTGCGCATATGCGCTCAGTCTCCCCACCTGATTTCACTCACTGTGTGCGCTGACTGGCATGAAATAAATAAAAAAGAAAAAAAGCTTCTGTTATGTTTTGCTTTTGGAAACACGAGCCCGACGTGTGGTTTTTGAACGTACATTGTGAACAGTCAGATCGCATCAGAGCATCGGGCTGTACAGGGTGAGACCATGAATCGTGCGCTCTGAATTTTAAACCCTGCGGTTTTGTCACACAGTTTGAGCTGGAGCCAAGTACAACAACTGAAAATATCATACAGTGTCTGTCCGGCTTAAGTCAGTGAAGTCTGTAAGTAGCTGGAAGAGGTGGCACTGTACTACAAATGTTGATACGGCTGACATCCTGGCATCAACAGGTAGCCTGTTCTGCCCGGCCCTATTTACCATTTCCCTCTTCGCTCTGTCTTCTTGCAAAAATATCTGTGAGCTTTGCACACTTGGCAGCATCTTCCTCCAAAGCTTTTCTTTTTCTTAATCTAGCTTTTTCAGCTCCACCTGGCTTTTTTCTGTCCATCTTTTCATTCACGGGACACTCCTCCTATACTTGCTAGTAGCGCAAGACCCATCTGAGCGCACAGGGCTTGATTGGACTGAACTAACTGTAATGAATGCATAGGGGTGTTAAACGTGTAATGGTACGTCCCTACCTTAGGTTTTGGAAAAGATAACAGCGTTGCAAAAGAAGCAGTCTTAAGTTATTTTCTTGTGAATTTTCGTGATTGTAAAACATTTATAACACTTAATGTCTTCTCTTTAAGATACAGCAGCCCAAGTGTCTTGCTGCGTAGCCTAACAGTGGTGGTAATATGTATGCGTATATTAACACCCCCTCACAACCGCCCCAGGTTGGACCAGCCCACCGGGAAAACTCCCAACTCTCCCGATTACCCAGCACGCGGTAGCTCCTAGGCACCCTACAGAATCCTTGTGAGAGTGAAGAGCTGGTCAGCTGTTCCACGGCCAGGACGGAAACTGCATTGTTCCTCTTCAATCAGAGGTGCATCTATCGGCCAAACCCTCCTTTCCGGCAGCTTGGAGTAGACTTTGCCAGGGAGGCTGAGTAGTGTGATGCCCCTGTAATTGGCACACTCTCTCTGGTCCCCTTTTTTAGATATCGGGACCACCACCCCAGTTTTCCACTCCTTAGGCCTTGTCCCAGACCTCAATGCAATGTTGAAGAGACATCAAAGACAGTCCTTCCACACCCAGAGCCTTTAGCTTTTCTGGACAGATCTCATCAACCCCCCGGGGCCTTGCCACTGTGGAGTTGTTTGACCACCTCAGTGACTTCCACCATGGAAATTGATGATAATCCTCCATCAGTT
This sequence comes from Thalassophryne amazonica, assembly GCF_902500255.1. Lineage (NCBI taxonomy): Eukaryota > Metazoa > Chordata > Actinopteri > Batrachoidiformes > Batrachoididae > Thalassophryne > Thalassophryne amazonica. The sequence goes on from NC_047109.1 coordinate 1,178,910, forward strand.
TCCAGCTCTGCCCCTACTACCGAGGGTGTTCTGTTCTGATGCAGGAGTTCCTGAAAGTATTCCTTGCAGTGGCGGATTACATCCTCAGCTGAGGTCAACAGAGTCCCATCCATACTGTAAACAGCTTGGATGGTTCCAAGTTTTCCCTGCTGAGGCGCCAGAAGCACCTTGGTGCCGAAGGAAAGTCCTGCTCCATGGTTACGCCAAACTCCTCCCACACCTGCTGCTTTGCCTCCCCCACAGCAGAGGCTGCCGCCCATTGGGCCTGTTGGTACCTTGCAACTGCCTCCAGAGTCCTCCGAGATAACATATCCCCGAAGGACTCCTTCTTCAGGTGGACGGCTTCCTTGACCACCGGTGTCCACCACGTTGTTCGAGGGTTGCTGCCCCTTGAAGCACCTCAGACTTTCAGGCCACAGCTCCCTCCTGTAGCTTCAGCAATGGAAGCTTTGAACATTGCCCATTGTGGTTCAATGCCCCCAACCTCCACAGGGATGCTAGAAAAGATCTGTAGGACAGCAGGATCCCGACAGATACCTTAATTTGGATATCTGCCGATAACGATACTATTATTATTATCAATATTGTTGATTTTATATGAGGATATTTTGTATCCCCGGTTATACAGCTTCATGTGGTATGGAGGAGGATTTTCTTAAAAAGAAGACCTGAAAGTTCAGCTACAATTTGCGAGAAGGTACATGTAAGATGCAAGGCTAAATTAGATATTTGGTGAAAGAATTAAGTACTTTAATTTAGTTTTTGGTGGTTTCTTGTGGCATTTGGGAAATGCAACTTCCTCAAAACAGTACATGTATAATAATAATGTCTAATAATAATGCGCAATTTTTGAGGTGCCCCTGTGAAAAAAATCTAATTAATCAAATCTTGATTGATGAAAAATGTCAGGTCTTGGGGAAAAAGCAGACTTTATAGAGAAAAGACAGCACTCTGTCTTTCGCTCTGTCTTTCTCCCTCTCTCAGTCTCTCTCTCTCTCTGTCTCGCTCTCCAAGAAATTACATCTTTTTAAAATGCTGAAACATGTACATTTCCAAAATGCCACAAAACCATAAATAAAAGTATTTAATTTATTCATGTTTGAAGTCCATCTGGGTAAACTGTTGGATCCTTTCTCCTGCTAAGAGTCTGAGTGACCAGCGTTAGCACTTTGGCTCAAACTGCAGCCACCCGTCCCCCACTCCCTCCGCGCACAGCAGCCAGTCAGACTTTCAGCTCACACACAGATGGGTACAGGATTGGAAAACTTTCCAGGTTGTATAGGGAAATTCTGATACATGAATTACGTTGGCATCGGAAGCCGATCTCGATACTGGATCGGATTGGCCCCATCACTAGTTTTTTGTTTGTTTTGTTTTCCGTTAGCTCCCAACACACACGCACACACACACATACAAAAGCCTTAAGTTGCCTAGTTGTCTAGCGTAAAGTATAAATGAAAATATATGCTATTTTACTCATAATTAGCATTGTATGCATATATTTTCATTTATTCTTTACACTAGCAACCACACTGTCAGAGGTGGCGCAAACAAAAAGTTGTATGAAGGCTCACGTCCTGGTCTGACAACACAAAAACACTAGCCGCTTTCCCACTCTCATCTAATTAAAGCTTGATTTTACAGTGAGATATTGCTTTGGCTAATAAGAACTCAAATAAGAAGAGGCTCATTGGCGTTAATGCCAAAAATATTGACATCACCACAGAACACTTATAGTTGTGAATAACCACATAGAATGTGCTACACATGCATGTAGAACTCGAGTATAGTTTTCCTCACCATCTGGAGAACAGATGTCTGTAATGATGTCATCTTTAATGGGCTTTAAAGCATCAAAATTGTTGACAAAAAACGTCCTCTTGTGTTCGCCGGCAATTTCTTCCAGCTGAGTTTGATCTGCATTTTTCACCCCGATTGCATAGACGATGACGTCCTGCGCCCTCAACTTTGCTGCAGGTGCCTTGACGTCATCTGTGGATTTCCCATCAGTAATAACAATGAGGTATTCTGTCACTTTGTGTCCACGAGTGACTCTTCCTTGGTCAAATCGGGGCCCCATAAAGGACAGTGCCCTTCCTGTCTCCGTCCCACCTCCAATTTGCTTAATGTTCTCTACAGCCTTCTCCAGCGTCTTAGCTTCTGTATAAGCTGTTAGATCAAATTCCAAGGTTGGTGAATCAGCATATTTTACAACCCCCACACGTACATGTTGTGGACTAATGCGGAAGGTATGGAGAAACTCAGTGATGAACTTCTTCATGTCTTGGAAATCGCTTGGGTAAATACTTCCTGAGTGGTCAATCAAGAAGAAAATGTCGGCTTCATCTGTCTGGACACAACCTGGAAGAGAAGAACAAGTATATAAGCTTCACACATCCCATTTTTTTTCAGAGCTATGGTTGATATTGGAGTGAAAAAAATAAAATAAATTAGATAAATGAAAGAACATCACCTTTTTTGATGTTCATTCTTCTTGTGCTGATTGTGATAGCTTGGCGAAAGATGTTATGGCACATGGTTTTCTGTAGGATCTGCTCCAGGGGTTTCAGGTCAGTAAAACTTTGCACAATAAACAGATGCTTACTGTGGGGATAAGATGCTATTTCCAGTAGCTCCTCCCTGTTAGCATCTTTAATTCCTAATGCATAAACTGTGATACCATCTCTACGAAGATCAGCTGCTGCCTGTGTCACATTATCTTCAGATTTACCATCTGTGATCACCACTGCCACCTGCTGAACACCTTTAATTTGTCTCCTGCCTCTTTTCTTAATGAAGACCTTCTCCTTCGTAAACTTCAGGGCAGCTCCGGTGTTCGTTCCACCTCCACGGTAAGGCAGGATCTTGACAAACTGCAGTATTTCGTCCTTGTCTTTGAAGGTGTTGAGGTAGACCTGAGCTGTGGGCCTGTCACTGTAAGTCACGATACCCACTCGGACTCTGTTTGGACTCACTTCCAGGCCATTGACAACTGAGAGCAAGAAGGTGCGTATCAGCTGGAAGTTGGCGGTTCCAATGCTTCCCGACTCATCCACAATGAACACGATGTCTGCAAGTTTGGCTGCTTTACAATCTGTGGAAGGAGTGCATGGACAGAAAACAATAAGCAACTCATATGAGGTCTGGTGCTTATTGTGATACCTTCCAGTATTAAAAACAGATGCCAACAAGACAAACTCACTCATTCAGAAACCTATTTGATCATTTCACTCTGTCTTTGGGTGGCAGGACCCTGCTCTGAAAACAAGTAGACTAACCACTTGGCCATCATGCTGCCCCGAAAGGATTCAGAATGATACCACTTAAATACTGACTGAAGATCATATTACCACAGTAATTTAATTCACTGACTCAGCTTCACTCACTCACTGATTCCTAACTACCACATCACTGTACATTGGCGCTGAGTTGGTTGAGCCATGCATGCCATGCATTTTGGGTGTGTCCCCAAAGTTAGGAAGGTTACCAGTTGATATTACACCATCCAGTTGAGTACTATTGAGGTTTTAAAGACTAGACTCATTCTCTGCTGTCTGTACACAGTCAGGGACTTTAATTTTTACTGGATTTTCCGGTGTAAAAGTTATTCTTATTATTTATTTAAATTTACGGTGGGAGTTTCTGTGACTTACAATCTGGTGTTGGCTTATATATTTTTTTCTTCTTGCAGATGCAGTTTTTGATGGACGTGACTGACCCCATGGTCAGCTCCATTCATTCATTTCCAATCACAGTGGGTGTTTTACAGCGAAAAGAGACAAGTGGTCACTATGCCAACATCTAGCTGGGGCCAAAATTGATGAGAAGTCTATTTTATGCAAATGCTGAATGATGCAACACTACAATCTGCCAATCTGAGTGAAAGCAGCGTGATGTCAGTGTGATGTACCTTGGTTGCTCACATGACAGCTGGACAGCTGGATTTCTGTAAAAATCTAATTTATTTTGCATTTTTTTCTTGTATATTGTGAAAAGGATTGTATATTGTGAATCTTGTATATTGCGAATATCTGTATATTGTGAATATCTTGTATATCTGTATATTTAGATTTCTGTATCTAAAAATGCTGTCTTCTTTCAGATGACTACCGTAATTTACAAGACATCTTCTGGAGGTGTTTGCATGCTGACATGTGATCCAGTAAAGTCACCTTGACACACATTTTACTGAAACAAATCAACTGAAATTGACAAAGGAATTTTTAGAATCTATACAATCTATCATAAAAGCCTGTGAACAATTCCTCCAAGTAACCATGAACTGGGCATGCCCCAGGAATACCCATCGAACAATAAACACCAGCTGCTTGTCGCCTTCCTTTATAGCTAAACTGACTGTAGGATTATACAGTAAAACTCACATATAATTGATTCAGGTGGACCAGCAAATTTTTCTGTTATAATTAAAATCCGTTATATGTAAGAAACAGACAAAATACATTATACATATAAAATGGACAAACTCCGTTATATGTATGTGACGGATTAGTTACAGCCAGGAGGCATCGAACGATCTACAGGGAATCCTGAATCAGGAACCCACCTTATTTAATGACAGGGTCAAAACTTTGCCTGAAGAAAATAAATGCCTGCCTTAAATAAACGCCAGACATTATTTGCATTGAAAAGAGTCACTCTTTTTTTCTTAGTCCGCTGTAGAGTGGTACCTTAAAATGCTAAAGCCTGATTAATGCTTCTGTAGTTCTGTAACTCTGTGGCTACACAATGACGCTGACGTTCTCTGTCATGCCTTTATGCAGTTTGCAGCAGAATGCCTTCAGCATTTCTGGGCGGATCTCATCAACCTCCAGGGCTTTGCCACTGTGGAGTTGTTTAACTACCTCAGTGACTTCCACCAGGGAAATTGATGATGATCTCTTATCATCAGACAGAGATCTCCAATGTGCACTGGGCAGGTTTAACGTAGAATGTGAAGCGACTGGGATAAGGATCAGCACCTCCCAATGTGAGACCATGGTTGTTGTTATTAAAGTTAATGTTTTTAAAGCTCTGTCAAATATATTTACCATTCAACTGAACAATGCCATGGAAGAGGAAGAGGAAGAGTACAGATAAGAATGATGAGGTGAGACAATGTTTCATCAGTGCATGATTGACGATTGGAATGGACTTTGAGAGTGACTGTCTTATACTATCAAATGATTTCACTGAATGGACTTGGGAACACCATGAGACTGTATATAAGTGGCATGAAAACTGAATGTACTCATATTTGTCTTCAGACCTACACTCTGTATGACATCCACCGTTTAATGCTTTAAATAACAAAAGATCTAAGAAACTGAAACCTGTTTCCTCTGGTGTCTCATTTGTTGTCTGTGTTGAGTTTTTTGGTCATTTTTCCTAGCATATTTTGGTCCTTCGAGCTGGATGTCAAGACCTCTGCAGGACTGGGGACAGATTTGGCGGTAAACTGAAATCTGTGCACAGTCGAGTCTGGGACTCGGGAAAGATCTTGGCTCTAAACTGAGTGTTCAAGGACAGTTGGTCAAACTTGAAGCAGTCCTGTGAGAGTGATGACATACAGATGGCATCCAATGAAACAACCAGGGTGAGCACAAGGCAGAAAAAGAGAGAAAAATAACTGCTGGGACTCAGAAAAGTGACTGGGTCACTAGAGAAAAACCAAAGTCAATAGGTTTTGAGAAAGATAACTCTGTGTCACATGTAAAACACTGAGAGTCGGAACTCCAAAGAAAATTAATACGGTTAAAGAAGAACACAAATAAATAAATAAATAAATAATATATGTAAAAAAGAGAAGAGAAAAAAAAACCAAAGGTTGGTGAATGGTTATGTATGAATGAAGATTTCTCAGTTGGTGGAAGCAGCGGGTGGGAAAACATCCCCACTGTCAGTTGAAGTACATTACTGCAATAATCTTACACATGAAGTGATGCAAAATGGGTTCATGTTACAGTTGTTGTGAAAAACGAGGTAGAATCACCAGGTCGATGTGAAATACATGAATAAAAAGAGTGCAAAAAACTTAAAAAATGGAAAAGCAGATATGACTTTGATCCTAAATTAAGAGTGACTGCCTGCACTGTATTGGTCGAGAAAATCCCAAATCCCAGAACAACTGCCTCTGCACCTCTGACAGTGCGCGTTGCAAAATATATGATTACGTTGCCAACCTGCAGCCTCACTGACTATGTGAATTATGCAAAACATATGGAAAAAGTTCACCAACACCAACAGCTCAGACACTTGCTGTATGCTGTTTGTTGGTGTGTCCAAAGCGCTTTGTATAATAAACCTGTTAATTCTGACAAACAGTCAACCTCCTGACTCTTCCTACCACAACAGCCAGAGACCGCTTGGTCCAAAGTTTGATATTTTGCCTCCACAAGCTGGTGTCAAGAAGCGGGATGCTCTCTGGACCGTCGGACCGGACGGATGGCCAAACAGATCTATTAGGTAGAGATCTGCCTCATACCCGTTATTAACGGAGGGAGGGCCAACCGGCTCCGGGTTCCCGATCATCAATGCAGCATTCCACGAACCGTGGGTGTTGTACCAACAACACTGGTGAGAGAGGCTGTCATTTTTATTGTGGAAGATAAAATTGACTGTTTGACAACCAGGTTTTGCAAGTTAGAATAAAACTTTATTGTAACTGAGTGTGGGCCCTGGAAAGAAACTCTTTAAAGACGAGTGGTCTGAGTTTCTGAAGTAAAGAGTCAGCATAAAAAAAAGGAAAAAATGTGACAAAAAATATATAAATATAAAAAAGATATAAAAAAAAAGAGAAAAAAAAAATAATAAAGAGCTGGCTCCAAGTGTAGAAGGTCAGAGACCTCTGAGTTGTAGGAAATAAAAGACATTTTATTTCGAAGCTGCAGCAGAATTTTGATTCCCTGAGAAATGAAGAACAAAGGGGGGAAATAAAAACCTGATGAAGTCGACTGGTGCTCTCCAATTGTGTGAATAATGCTGGAGAAATATGGGGACAGTTGTCTCACACATATGAATATATGTGTGAGAGATTTTGGGTTCCCAGCAGGAGGGAGCTTAAACAGAAATCAACTGGACAAACGAAAAGAAAATATGGAGAAACAGAAGACAAAGGTTATGTCAAAAAGGAGAGACAGTGGATGTGACAGAGAAATGTTATAATGTGTATGCCGTATGAATGTGAGAAATAAAAACAGAAAGAAGGGAGAAAGAATGTTGAAAAGAAGGAACTAGAGGGAAAAAAGAGACGCACGTACACACACACACACACACACACACACAAGTACCCGCGGGACAAACATTATCAGATAATAATCTCTTCTCCTCCTCCACCTCCCCACCCCCCCAACACCCTCTGTCTGAGCCTGGCTGTGCCCGAAGTCAAAGGTCCAAGTCCACGAGGGGAGGACTGGTGTTCTGTTCATCACTGACCTCAACCAGATTCACCAGCTGCAGCGTCGCTACAGGAGAAGTGACTGCTTTCTGTCACGCCTGGAGACCGACAGGTGAAGAACTGACCAGCCTTTTAAAGACACTTGATCCAGTCCAACCATACCTGAAAATCCAAGCTGTGGTTGAAAGACCACCTGCACAAAGACTGAGAGCTGAAACCATCACCTGGGAAAACACCAGCGAGTACGAACTGCATGTCAAAGCAGTTTGTGATGACATGAAGGTCAAATGTCCAGCCACAGTGGACATGGTGGTGATCCAACCCTGCAACCAAAATCCTGGTGAGACTGTGACAGAGTTTTTCGTCCGGCTGAAGAAGGGGTGCACTGCACACAGTGGACATGAAAGAGCTGATGGTGCCTATGGTGCAAAGGGAGAGACACCGTGTGATGCTGTCCTAAAGTCCTGTCTGATCTCTGGTCTGAGATCTGAGGCCCATCAGGGAACTGAGCAAACCCTGATCAGAGGATGGGCTGACAACAGAATAAATGACATTCTAAAACACGCACGTCACGCTGAAGCAAAGGAGGTGAGGAAAGCCACCAAGAAAAAAAAGACTGATCATTACACCATGATGAATACATCTGCGGCTGCCCTCACCATGATGTCTGAGAGGGGTGTCCTCGTCAACGTGGCAGACAGAACTTTGACTGAAGACCATCACACGCTCCGTGACCCAGAGACACTCAAGATCCAGACAGCTGTTTTATCTGTGGGACGTTTGACCGCTGGTCCACTGAAGTGCCCATAATGCCGTCCAGAGCACAACGTGGACATGGAGGCTTCCATAGTGGACGAGGCAGACCTGGATTCGGACAGGGTCCAGCCGAACAGACTCAGGACACCCTCGTGGACTGACCACGACAGACAGCAGCACGGCACACGGTGAATCAAACACACACAACACAGTCACACCCACTGTGGAGCAACACACAAATATAAATTTTGAGAGTAAAGTAAATGATTATTTAAGTCAAAAACCAAAACAAATCCCTCCGGAGGTCCAACAAATGGATTTAAATAAGATTACTGAATTAGAAAAACTCTCTGATCCATATCACATGTTTTTAAAACCCCAACCTTTTGAAATTTTGCCAACAGCTGTTCTAACTGTAATTGAGAGAAAACTGAAATTTATGATTGATTCTGGTGCCACATCTTTGATGCAGAGCTTTGATTTTGAAGGACTGGAACCTGGGGAAAGAGATTTGTCCTGCAGGACAACCCACTGAATTTTTTTTGTTCAAGATTTGAAGCAGCAAATGCTTCAATCACACCACCAGCTCCTGTGGGACCAAATCCACACACAGTTCTGTCTCAAGTCCTGGCTGATTCTCAGTTCTTCTCCGTGGGCGACCTCTCGAATGCTTTCTTTTCTGTTCCTGTGCATCCAGACTCTCAGTTCTACTTCGCTTTTACTTTCAAGGGTCAACAGTCTACTTGGACCCGCCAACCCCAAGAGGTCACTAGTAGCCCTCACGCGTTCTGTCAGGCTTTGGTTGACAGCTTGACCTCTTTGACCTTGTCACAGGGAACCGCCCTCTTGTCAGGGGAGAAGCGTACACGTGCACATGCACAAATGCTGAGGGAAGCTTCGAATTTTCACCCCCCCCCTCCACCCCTCCTCTTTCTGCAACTCCACACCCCCACAACTGCTTGAGAAAAACTGCTGCAGAGTCTTATCGGTTTGTTTGGGAACAGAATGATTAAACACACAAGCCAGAGAGAAGATCAGAGAGCCAAGTGAAAGGTATGAGAATGTTTTTGGACCCTGATGGGTTTCAGGTGTCAGGATGGAAATGAGGCACTATGTGTGTTATTTTCTGTGTATGATATGTGGAGAGAAGGAACGTGCAAGTGACAGTTGGATTAAGAATGTTGGAAAGTTGGAAGTGTAAGTTTGAGTTGGTGGAGTGTGTGGTTACATGAGGGTGTGTGTGCAGGTGGACGAAAGGAAAAAAGGGTTGACAATCATAACACGTGTTCAGGCCATCATTAATGTGCCCCGCCCACAAACAAAAACACAAATGTTGTCTTTTCTGGGGATGTGCTCATATTGTAGGAATTTCATTCCTGATTATTCCTGCATGGAAGCCCCACTGAGATCAATGGTGAAGCTTTCTGCTCCCATCAGATTCCACTGGTCTCCTGACGTGGAGACGCTTTCACCGCATTAAAAAGGCCTTACAGACCACTCCCACTTTGCTTATTCCAGATTCTGCCAAACCATTTCACTTCACTTGATTTTGGCGCCCTCTGGCATCACCGAGGGTTTCTGAAGTCTGATGGCTCTTCTATCCTTCAGGTTCAGCTCTTTAGGACACCATTTTGCTTCCTTCCTCTATTGCTGTTTGTAAGTGCTCAGTCCATACTTCCCACACTGACCCTATTTCTTTAGGTAATAAATTTGCTGATTATGCTCCTAAGCAGGCTGCCCTTCGGGCCCCTGCTCTTACCCTCGTGTCTGTTTCCGCTCCTCTCACTCTGGTGGCTAATCTTGCTTCACTCACATCCTTTGTATCTCTCTTTGGCGTAAAGCTGGTGCTGAGAAGGTTGATGGGATTTGGTACAGTCCACATCTCCCGTCTGAGCCCCCTAAACCTTGCATGTCTAGAGCCCTTTTCCGAATTTTTGCTAATTTGTCATATGGTTGTGACCATGTGTCCAAAGGGGGGATGTGTGCAGACATTCACAAATTTTGGTTCACTAAAGGCTTTGTGGCATCTGCAACTGACTTCTGTAAAAGATGTTTGATCTGTGCCCAAAACAGTTCAGGTAAAACTACTCCATTGACTTCGGTGGGTGCCCCCCCCCCCCCCCCCCCCAGGTCCTTTCCAACATCTTATGATGGATTTCATTAAATTAACCCCAGCAGAGGGGAAGAAATACTGTCTTGTAATAGTGGACATGTTTTCCAAATGGATTGAGGCCTTTCTAACAAAACACACATAGCAAAGGCAGCAGCAAAAGTTTTAATGACAGACACTGTTCCCAGATGGGGAGTTCCAGAAAAACTTTCAGAACTTTCACTTCAGACAATGGTACACACTTTGTGAATGAAGTGATCAAAGAGCCGAGTGCTGTCTTGGACACTGAGCTTAAAAGCTCAGCTCTCATCCACAATCAGGAGGAGGTGAAGAGAGGGAGAATGGTACATTAAAAAACAAACCGGCAAAATGCTCCACTGAAACAGGCCTAAATTGGGCAAAATGTTTACCAGTGGCTCTGATGCAAATGAGATTTCCCACATGACAGAGACTTAATCTGTCACCCTTTGAAATCCTGTTTGGAAAACCACCCCACACAGGACTCCATCCCAAGGTGTTGACAGGGGAAGATGCAGTGTTTATTGATCACTATCTTGTGTCTTATTGCATTAAGCTTTCAAAATCTCTTTCTGTGTGCAGGTCTCAAATGAAGGCAGCCCTTCCATTGTTGGCTGAACAACCACTCCATGATATCTGTACTGGAGACTTCGTGATCGTAAAGAATCTGAGAAAGAAGCGCTGGAATGATCATCGCTGGATAGGCCCCTTCCAAGTGCAATTGACGACGTATACCACCATCAAGGTCGCAGAAAGATCGACGTGGATACACGTACCTCACTGCAATAAAGTACTGAAAGAACTGGCCCTTGTTGTTGATCCCCTTCCCCCAACAACTTAAAGAGACTTCAACCAACCCCACTCCATCCATCATGGCTGACATTATTCTTTTGCCTAGGGAATGTCTATGATTTTGAAGAGTGTAATCCTATGACGTGTTGTCTTAAACTTGCAAAGGTGTGACAGATACAGATGCTCTGTTATGTTCTTATTATTATTTTGCTATGATTTGATTGATCATATGATCAAAAGGGAGGGATTGTGAAAGCAAAATGGTTGTCTCCATGTGACACCATATTTATTTCATATTATATTATTATTATTATTATATTATTTGATATTGTGTTCATCACTGTGGGAATGCACTGTGAAATGTCCTTGCTTAATCCAGAGAGTGTTCATGCAGCTTGCGCAAAAGTCTGATAGCCACATGTTTCTGTCCGACTCAGAGTGACACAGAGTCTGTTCTGATTCCCTGTTCTGATTGCGCCTAACCACAGCATTGAGACAAAAACGTCTTGTTCAGATGAAGTCATTTTCAGATAGCTACCAGTATCAGTTTGGGGAGACGAGCTCATGAGAACTTGCGCATGAACACCGTCCTGACGTGTACATAAGGGTGCACTCTAAGTGCTGATTTGCACACACACGTTCGGACACTTGCTGTATGCTGTTCGTTGGTGTGTCCAAAGTGCTTTGTATAATAAACCTGTTAATTTTGATAAACAGTCAACCTCCTGACTCTTTCTTCCACAACAGCCAGAGACCGCTTGGTCCAAAGTTTAAAATTTTGCCTCCACACTGTGAAAATCAAAAAATAAAAATTACATGCCACCCATGGGATTCGAACCTGCACTTTCCAAAAGGCATTAGTGTGAAGGGGCCCTTAATCTTCCTTCCTGAGGCAACAGATCTGGAAGAAGATGAGGATGAAGACCAGGGCTTAATTTGAGGGGGAGCAAGCCGGAGCGCACTCCGGAACCTCGGACGTTGGCTCCACCAGCTATTTATCCCTTTATCTATGGTGATGGTGCCCACGCCATATTTTCCATATGCATATTGTTTTTACCGTAACTCTGCCATAATTTGTCCAATCTGAATGATTCAAAGGGCATTGTAAAGCTGTGGGAAACAGTAAACATAGCCTGTGATGTCATAACGCAGAGGAAAAACACAGAAGTTTCACACTAGTGCGCCGCTGATTCTCATTACCGTAAGTTCTCATGTAAGCCCTCAATCTGAAAAATTTCAACACTGACAGCAAGCCAAGAACCCGTGCTCTCCAACAGTATGCTATATGTTGCATATATTATGGTAAAGTGTGTTCGGTGACTTTTGAAACGAGGGAAAAGTATGAAAAAGAGCGCAAAAGTGGCAGAAAAGTATAGAGACAGACAGCAAACATAAATGTAGTAATTTTTGAGGAAAAGGCAGGGTGTTAGTGTCATTTGTGAAGGTGTGTGTGCGTGTTTGTGTGGGTGTGCAGTTTATTTTAAGTGTGATGCACAGCATTGTTCGCAAGCTCCCCCCGGTCTACACCAGGGATGGGCAATCATGATACATGATGGGCAATGATGAATGCTTTCTGCTCTTAATCTGGCAACGAAGTACTGCTTACATAATTCTTGCTATTGATAAAGGTATTGCAATGAAGTAACCGTTTATTGGGGCTGCAGGATTATGGCACTTTGTTTTTCTAAAAGGGGGAGTAGCTAGTGTGTCTGTAATTTGATTTGGCCGTACATGGAGGTCCTCTGACGTTACACACTTGCATTAATCTCTTGCTATATCATAACATATTGCAACTAATGAAAGAAGATGTTAGGAGTGATCGATGACCACTCCATCAGCGTGGATAACCTGTATAATTTTAAAGTTGTGTTTGCTTTGTTGTGGTCGTTCAGACAATTTCGTGATGGACACTTAAAGATTCCATGACACTTGATGAGCGCCCTAATTTTCACTATTATTATTATTGCCTTCTCAACCTTTGTATCATTCCATTTGATATGGGAATGTAATAATGTGATGTTTTGTTTGTGGGAGAGTGCAACATTGTCCGATGTATCCAACAGATGTACCTTTAGGTAAATTACAGGGGAAGTAATTCAATTCACGTGCAATGATCCTATGAATTTAAAGATCAGTGACAATTTGAACTATTTGGACATGACACCTTGAATGGTACTTCCCTCTCACACCTTCGTGCCCCTGCCTTGTTGCCATTTTGTATCAGGCGAGTATGCAAGGCTGGATAGCTTATGATGGGTTAGATCCCACCTTATACCCCGGGACGACCTAACAGGTACAGTCACGATTACTCGATCTCATTTCAGTGAGGTCTTGGCTCTAGCCTGGCTACGTGGGCACGGTAAGGGAGCATCAGGATGGGGTGAATTAATGTGCCCACATGTTTGGCAGTATATTGACTTGACTGGAATTGGATCATACATGAGAATTGAATTATTATGCCAAAATGACCTTTATTGTTGACATGACAGAGTCATGTCAAGAGGGGGAGTTAATATCTGTGTTAATTTACATTAGTTATCAAATATATGCTTTTGTTATCTGTTTAGAAGTGCCTGGAACCTGGTTTTAACTGGTTCAAAGTCTCAACAGACAGTTACGTTTCATTTCCATTACGCGCAAGCTACAAATCTGCAGTAATTACCTAGTGACCCTAGTGTATTGAAAAATTACAAACCGATATCAAATCTATCATTCTGTTCCAAAATTTTAGAAAAGGTGGTTTCACAGCAGCTCGTAGACCACCTCACTAAGAATAATCATTTTGAGCCACTGCAGTCTGCTTTTCGGAAATATCACTCCACAGAGACAGCGCTCACTAAAGTAGTGAATGACCTTCTGCGAGCAATGGAGTCAGACACCACTACAGTTTTGGTGTTGTTAGATCTCAGTGCTGTGTTTGATACTGTGGATCATCATATTTTGCTCGATAGGTTGGAGAAGCTTTTTGGGATTACTGGAAGTGCCCTTGCATGGTTGATGTCATACCTGTCCAGTCATTCTCAATGTGTTTTGTATAATAACACTACCTCTAACCTTAGTGACATGAGATTTGGGGTTCCACAGGGATCCGTTTAAGGCCCCTTGCTTTTCTCCCTGTAGGTAGCACCCCTTGGGCATATACTGCGGAGTTTTGGGATTGCCTTTCATTGTTATGCTGATGATACTCAGTTGTACATGCCGATAACTGCGGGAAATCTCACTCCCGTAAAATCCCTGGAGGACTGTCTTTTATTAGTGAGAAGCTGGATGTCTAGTAACTGCCTACTTTTAAACTCTGATGAGACTGAAATGATGGTTCTTGGTCCAGCGAGATATCACCATCAGTTTGACCAGCAGGCGCTCAGCCTGGGTTCGTGTGCCATACATCATATGGGCAAAGTGAGGAACCTTGGGGTAATTTCTGATCCCACATTGTCCTTTGACCTCCACATCAGAGATGTTACTAGGACTGCTTTTTACTATCTGCGAATTATAGCGAGGATCCACCCCACCCTGTCTATGGCTGACGCTGAGACCCTGATTCATGCTTTTGTTTCTTCTATACTAGGGTTACCACAGTCCAGCATTAGGGGTCTTCAGCTGGTTCAGAACGCTGCCGCCAGACTTTTGACACATAGCAGAAGGTCTGAACATATCACACCCATTTTGGCATCATTACACTGGCTCCCTGTCTCTGTGAGAGCAGATTTTAAGGTTTTGTTATTGACTTATAAAGTTGTTCATGGACTGGCGCCATCTTATCTGGCAGATCTCGTGGAATCTTATGTGTCGGCCCGGCCTTTGCAGTCGCAGGATGCGGGACTTCTCTGTGTTCCCAGGATGAAGAAGAAGTCAACAGGTCAAAGAGCTTTTTCTCATCGTGCACCCACCCTTGTTGAACGGTCTTCCTGTGACCGTGACCGGTCCTTTTCCTTACCACTGTTGCTCTGGGGGTTAGTAAGGTTAGACCTTACTTGTGTGATGCACCTTGAGGCAACTCTGTTGTGATTTGGCGCTATATAAATGAAAATAAATTGAAATTGAAATTGTGAGGCAGTCGGAGTCTCTGGACATTTTTAAGTCAAGACTTAAAACCCATTTTTATTCTCTTTCTTATGAATAGTTTTTATTTTTTATCTGTTTTATTCTTTTACTTCTGTTTTTAATTATGTATTTGAATTTTTTATTCATTTTTAATTTTTTATTTAATTTTTATATTGAATTGTTCTGTGTGAGGCACCTTGAGACAGCTTTTGTTGTGATTTGGCGCATTATCAGATGAATAAATTGATTAATTGATTGATTACCGATATTGTTTTTCATAAAAACCACTTGATGGCTTAGTTTGGGGTCTCTCACAAGATGGAGCCCCTCTGAGGGACACATCTCTGGGGACCCAGGCCTGTTTTTCACGGTGACTTTGAATAAATATAAAATTTGGAAATAGTTTAACTTTGTACTTTGTGAAGGACAGCATTTACAATACGAACCAGGTTGGACTAACACTATGGTGATGTTTATGTGGCACTGCTAAATTATGAAAGAGTGACAGAAAATGTCCACATGCAATCAAGTGATGATGCTACCAACTATGATGATGAGTTTGAGGCGTATGATATTGGTCCTGCGGTTTGATCATTGTGATTAAAATGTAATTAGTGTACAGAAAATCTCCATGAAATTGTACAATTCCGATGTAGGAAATTATTTTGGTTAAACAGGAGGGAAATGTTATAAAAGTTAATGTTAAAGCTCTGTCCAATATATTTACCATTCAACTGAACATTGCCATGGAAGAGGAAGAGGAAGAGCACAGATAAGAATGATGAGGCGAGACAATATTTTATCAGTGCCTGATGGATGACCGGAATGGACTTTGAGAGTGACTGTCTTATACTATCAAATGATTTCATTGAACGGACTTTGGAACACCTTGGCACTGTATATAAGTGGCATTAAAACTGAATGTACTCATATTTGTCTTCAGACCTACACTCTGTATGACATCTACCTTTAAAGCTTTAAATAACAAAAGATCTAAGAAACTGAACCCTGTTTCCTCTGGTGTCTCATTTGTTGTCTGTGTTGAGTTTTTAGATAATTCTTCCTAACAGTTGTCCTTTGGAAAATGGTGGATTGTTCCTGCTGGGTCAGGGGAGTTATTGTCCCAAGTGGAGGAGTTAAAGTATGATGGGGTTTAGTTGGAGTGTGAGATCATTAGATGGATTGAGGCTGCATCTGATACTGTACCGGACTGTTGTGATAAAGAAATAGCTGAGCAAGAAGGTGAGACTCTCGAATTACAAGTTATTTACACTCCTATCTTCACCAATTGTCATGAACTTTGGGCAATTACACAAAGAACAAGGCTGCAGGTACAAGTGGTACTCAGGCACAGGGTGAGAAGCTAAATATCTGGGATGGACTCAGCGCAGAGCCACTGCTTCTTTGCCACTGCTTCTTTGCACTGAAAGGTGCAAGCTCAGGGGGTTCAGGCCTCTGGTGTGGATGCTCCATGATCATCTCAACAGAGAGGTCTTTTAGGCACATTCAACTGGGAGGAGGTTCTGGGGAAGACCCAGGACATGCTGAAGGGATTATATTTTCCAGCTGGCTTGGGAACACTTTGGGATCCCCCAGCATGAGCTTCTTGGTTCATTGCCACCGCCACTCGGACCCACATAAGCCGCAGAAAATACTGTGTATGTGTGTGTGTGTGTGTGTGTGTGTGTGTGTGTGTGTGTGTGTGTGTTTATATATATATATAAATTGTTGGTTTTGTTGTAGTAATAACGATCAATGTTAAAAACAGTAAAAACACATAACATAGCAAATAAATAAATAAGTCTTACCTTCGGTTTGAATGGCCTCTGGTTCCTCAGTTTCAAACAGAGTTTTCAGCTCTTTTACTATGGCGGTAGACTGATACACATGTGGCGGAGTAGCTATTTGCCGCATTTCAGTCATTGAAGCCCCCAGGCTCATCGCCACCACAACTATTCCTGCTGATTTGACCATACGAGTTCCATTATACACAAGATCATCAGAGTCTTTTCCACTTATGATGACCAGGAACTGTCGGAATCCTTGGTCTGCCCGGCCTCCTGCCTCGCTGGTGAAGAGGATTTTGCTTGCGTACTGCAAAGCTCTGCCCAGATTTCGTCGTTCATTGGGCTGCACTTGGAGTCGGCGGAGCTGCCTAAAAGCAGTCTGAGTCTCGTTTTTGGTTTGATGGGCATTAAGAAGAAAGTTCACCTTGATATCTCGACCATACTGGGCCAGACCAAAGCGATAAGCAGAAGCATCGACATTAAGTTGATTCCCCAGTCGGAGGAGTAACGACCGAACATTCTGAAACTCGGCTGCACTGATGCCGGCGTCCACCAGAAAGAAGATGTCTGCAAACGTTTCTGCCAAGGCTGGAAAAGAACAGAACAGGCTTCTCATACATACAGCTTGCACATCCTAATAAAACAGTGGACATAAAATACATACACAGAATTTCTGAGGATAACACAGAAAAGCATAAACCGCTAATTTCCTCAGAGACAAGAAAACTACAAGGGAACAGAGATGAGACAACACAAATTATAACAGAGACTACAATAACAGATTAATTATTAAACAACATCAAAAGAAAAAATGGAAAGAGACAAATAAAATATAAGCATTAATAAACTACAGAACAAAATGACATTGTAACAGAAGACCAAGAAGTGAAACCTTACTACTACTACTACTACTGCTAATAATAATAATAATAATAATAATAATAATAATAATAATAATAATAATAATAAGAAGAAGAAGAAGAAGAAGAAGAAGAAGAAGAAGAAGAAGAAGAATGGATAATCTAATGGACACAGGAAGATCCATTCATAATTTAAGAAACCTAAGTCTATATAATCAAGATCTTTGACCAAAGCTACCAATGTGGCTCATCATGGAAAGTAGAAGAACTATTCATGGTACAGTTATGTAAACCGTCGGTGCCAATCACAAAACATTGTTTTGTCCTGAACATTTTTTAGGAAAAATATACTACAAACACCACAGTCACAATCCTCCACTTAGGCCATGCACCCCAGAAAGTTTTGTGTAAATTTGGGTTGATTTGATGCATTTTGGCTGATGTTGAATCAGTTCCAAGCCGGTCGCTATATAAACCTATTTGTTTTCAGTATTTACAGAACCCATCTTTCACTGGGTTTTCTCCATTCCCTCGCACAACTCTTGAGAAAACACCACACGTTGTTTTCCAGCGGGAAGCTTCAGTCGTCTCAGATGAAGCTCATCCTGGAAAAAGAAAAAGTTGCAGTTCCTTGATTGGCCACTTGAGGCTGGCTCCAAAAGCGAGCAGGATCCCATTCAAGTCCATGTTAAAATGTCCAACTTCAGAGCAGAAATAAACATGTTTACAGCCTGGTACAAAAAAAAACGGTTTTGTTTTCTATAGATAGTTTCCTCTTCCATGACAGCTGTGTGGGAGCTGTGTGAACATTATCCTAACTTCTTCCTTTAAGACGCTTTAAGCTGATTTGGGTGTGGTGGTTTGGAGTGACAGCAGCTCAGACGAGCCTCTGAGTGGAACCAGGTGAGTGTAACCAGGTGAGTGTAACCAGGTGAGTGGAACCAGGTGTCCGCTCCATGCGGCTGCTGGGGAGGCTATGTCTGTCATTTTGAGCATTTTATGACAAATGCTTGGAAGAATCTGGCTTTTTGTGCCATGAAACATCCTAACGGATCATGTAAGATGTTTCCGCTGCAATATTCAAGCTGACTGAAACTCTTGTCTTATTTATTGTTGTTGTATGGTAACAGCTGCTGGTGGCTTCAACTGTTAATTTCCAGTCTGGTGGGGGTTTGAACCGAGGATCCTCTGGTCTTAAGACCACCATTAACCACAAGTCCTGGTATGCACTGCCTGCATGTCCTCTGCATGTCCTTTTACTGTTCTCAGTTAAAAAATAAATAAAAAATGTAATTTTACCTCTTAAATATATCACAGTGTGGTAAGACAAAGTATTTAAATTTGACTAAAGCCAAGATGTTGAAGTCCAGGGGCCTTATTTTCTGAGGTAACTGTTGTTTTTAAGGTCTGGACTCGTTCTTGTTGACACAGGGCCTCTTTATTTTTTTTTTTAAATACTATATATTTGTTGGCTGTGGATAACAGACCAGAACAAAGAAGCCATGTGGGAGTTTCCCCAATCTGCCAACACAAACTCTGCACAAACTGCTTGTTCCCACAGTCAGCTAATGTGCACTAATGTGGCGTATTTTAGCTGAGGCTGTGTGACAGCTGACTTCATGCCACCCTAAACCGCAGTGTGTTACATTAATCACTGCACAGGCTGCTTCTCAAACATTTGGCTTCCTAAAGTCCACTGCAGACAGTTTGAGACTCTGATGCTGTCATGGTCCCAGGTACGACCAGGCGCTGTTCTAACAACAGACACAAAACACATCCACAAGTAACTAAGCTTCATCAAACAGTTATTTCACAACTGAAGGATCGATGCAGATTTAAAATTGCAGGATTTGTAGTATTTCAGGTAAAATCTTACTTCGCTTTTCGTATAAATACATATTTTAAGGAAAATAGTTGGAAGGATACAGTTGAAAGAGGAAGTCGTTTCCTCAACTGAGGGCAAAGTTGATCCGCTGCAGTTTTCCTACCAGGCCGGGAAAAGTGTGGGTGATGCTAAGCTTTTTGTTTTGGACAGAGTCTACAGGCACCTAGAAAAGCCAAGATCTCATGCCAGACTTTTATTTGCTGACTTTTCATCAGCTTTTAATAAAAAGCAGCAACATATTTTAATTAAGAGGCTCTCCTCTCAGTTAAAATAGCCTGGTCAGGTTTTATTTCTGCTCTTAAATTTTTTAACAAATAGAGTTCAGCAGGTTTTAGTGAACGGTCACATGTCCAAGCCTTCAAAGTCCAACACTGGTTGTCCTCAGGGCTGTGTCCTCTCTCCCCTGCTTTTTATCCTGTACACAGACAGCTCCAAACATATTGTATTCATTATTGCTGATCCTGCTGATCTGTGGGTACTGACGGGTGAGGACAGTTGTTGGTGTGCTGTTATGGAGGTCTTGTACTGATTCTGTTCATTCCCTAATTATTTAAACGGTTCAATAAGACGGGTAACTGTGAATTGAATTGCCCCTCGGGGATAAATAAAGTTGTCTGATTCTGATTCTGAGGATTGAATTATTCTAACAGTTTTGATCATCTGGGCTGAAAAAGACAAATTTAGACTTGTTTCAAATTATGATTTTTTTTTTCTTTCTGTTTTTAACATAGGCAGGTTTAAACTCTTCAAAATATTTCTAAATGCTTTAAACAAGAAACAGGCAAACTTTCAACTGGATCATAACAACAAACCTTGATGGAATTGTTGAACCTGGATTTAATAAAAAACTAAATTAGGGGGGAAAAAACCCCACCTGGTTTTAAAGAGTTATACATACACAAAGGACAAATTGGTTTAAAGTGATTTCAAACTGCTTTTAGTGGTATTCAAACCAGTTTAACCAAATATTAATTAATTATAACCTGGTTTAAAACAGATTAAATGTCATTGAAAACAGCCTCAACCTTGTTTTAATTTGAGTAAATTTGAGAAATTGTTTTGATAAAATAAATGTGCCACTGAGAATTTACACCAGGAATCTTAGAGATGTGATTAAATTAATTAATTAATTTATGTATTTATTTATTGTGAAATGTGCCACAACTGTTGGGTCACTGGGCTCTCAGTGTTTAAACAACAATCACATAAATATGGAATTTCACATTTTTAAGGTTAAATTAATTAAATAATTGGACATGAAGCGAGGGCAAACCTGAGATAAGTGCATGTCTAACATCCACTTATCTTGCAGACATCCATGTCTCTGGGTCCTCAGCCTAACACCAAGTCCTTTCATCGGTACCCACAGATCCTCCAAAGACACCCAGTTGTTGCCTTACTGTAGGTCACTGGTTTGAGTCCAAGCCTTTTAAAATACCTTAAGGCAGGAAGGACCAGGACCCTAAAGACTTGGACCTTCTTTCTCTTGCAAAGGTATTGGCATCACCAAACACTAGTCTAGACTAGTTACTTCTTTCCAGGTGTCTCTGGATCTCAAAATTTAACATTGAGGGGTGTCTCTAACTATCAACAACAAATTTGCATATCACTGTTGGACTTGGCAATTTTGCTTAATTAATGGGATCAACGTGAACCAAGCGGCTGGCAGATCACACTGAAATGAAGTGAAACTCTTCTGCCATGTAATTTATAAGTGATATTGAGAAAAGTGGTCTCCTTTAACATGTTGTTGTTGTCGTCCATTCAGCTGCTCCCATTCAGTTCAGGGTCGCCACAGCGGATACAACCAGATCCGCATTGGTATTTGGCACAAGTTTTACACCGGATGCCCTTCCTGACGCAACTGCAGTTTTACCTGGAGAAACACACACAGCAACAGGTGTTCCAAGGAGGTCTCCCATCCAAGTACTAACCAGATCCCGCCCTGCTTAGCTTCTGAGATCTGACGGGATCAGACTGACACAGAGCAGACTGGCTGCAGTCTCTCTTAACATGTATTTATTAGAATTAAGGCCATACGTTCAAAGAAATACTTGTTTGCTCCTGCTGATTTTAAATGAAGTGGAAACAACACTAAAAGCATTTTCCTAATAACACATGAACTCAGCCGACCCACACTTCAAATTATAACCACTGACACCCAACTAGCTAATGGTTGTTATGGTAACCCATCACTATGCTTGGATTGCCCATGTGCCAAACTCGGTTGGTCTATTAAGTAGAACCAAGGACATGATGTCGGTATTTACTGTGGGAGGGATGAAACTGCCACTAATCTCTCAGCACAGTACAGCATGGAGCCTTCACGTGAGTACACGCAGCACCATGCTACTGTCCACTAGTGTGAGCCCGCCCACTCTTTGACACGGTACTGTGCGCCACTTTACATCTCCCTGTTGTTCTTCTGGAGCTATAAATACTGCAAGATCGTTGCTTCACTTTATCATACTGGACTCATTATACTTGTACGAGGACTGTTTCACTGTGTCGCATCGTTTCATAAAAGAGCTCTCTCTCTCTCTCTCTCTCTCTCTGTTCCTGACATCACGAAGACCTGTGACAGCTGTCACACCTGCGCCTTATCTACCAGGCTACTTACACCCAGGGTTTCCTCCCAAGCATCACCAGATTATTCTGATTTCCATGCAGCACCTTTGGTCCTTTGTGCTTGTATTTTTTTTTTTGTCCAAGTGTTGATCTCTGTGCCTCAGAAGCTTCTATCTGTAATTGTGTCACTCGATTCTAAGACCGGTTTGTTTTTCATGTCTCCCGTCCCATCCTGCCACCACAGTTACCTCTCTGACACCCCACCTGTTCTTGGCAGCTCTCACAGCACACCGGCAGTTTCCAGTGTCATCCCTTCCTCCAGTGTTTCTTCTCATGCTCAGTATTCATTCAATAAACTGGTTATATTTTACTGCTGCCCTTCATATTTTGGGTCCTTTACCTGTTGCCTTGGGCTGTTACAGAGCCAATAAAAACACTGGCTAAGTCATCCGATTGCTGCTTTTGCTTGTTCATTAGTTGATAATATTCATGCTTCTGTTATAGCTCCTGCTTTTCACCCTTCAGCTTTGGTTTCTTGTCCTGCCATTTATATTCAGTTTGAATGTGTGACCTTTTCATTTTTACAGGATGTAGTAGGGCACATTAAATCTTTGGTTCTTTTCATGATCCTGTTCCTTCATGATTTTTTAAAGAAATTTTGTTGTGTATTGGGCATCATAGTTTGTCTTCCGTGGTGGTTCCAGTAAAATTTTAACATGCAGTGGTCCAGCCTTTGCTTAAGAAACCCAGCCTTGATCATACGGTTTTGGTTAATTATAGGCCCATCTCTAGACTGCCTTTTTTTAATCTAAGGTTTTAGAGAAAATATTTGTCAATTAAGTGGGTTTTTGAATGAAAATGGGATTTTGGAAGAGTTTCAATCAGGTATGAAGACGTGTCATAGCACAGAGTCCATGTTAGTTGAGGTTTTAACGACATTTTTCTCAAATGTGACGCTGGATGCTGTGTTATCTTGGCTTTGCTTGATTTAACTGCTGCTTTCGATACTGTTGATCATAGTATTTTATTATCTCAACTACATCATTTGGTGGGCATTGATGGTACTGTGCTTGAGTGGTTCTGGTCTTATTTGACAGACAGGACATTTTCTGTGAATATCTGTGACTTTGAATCATCTGTGGTCCCTTTGTCCTGTGGTGTTCCACGGGACTGTATTCTGGGCCCTTTGCTTTTTTCTCTATAGCTACTGTCTCTGGAGACTATTTTTAGAAGGCATGGGATTTCATTCCACTGCTATGCAGATGATTTCTAAATATATTTGCCTGTGATACAGAAGGATGGTCAGTTGTTGAAACGGCTCTTGGCATGCTTAGGGATGACAAGAGCCATTTCAAGGCAAGCCAGGCCTGGCTTGCCTTGAAATTTTAGGGTTGATTTTACAATTCTTATGTTTCTGTTTAAGTCTCTCCATGGTTTAGCTCTGTCGTACCTCTCTGGGCTTCTTCATCCTTATATACCTAGTCTGTCTCTCAGGTCAGCTGAGCAACTGCTTTATAAATAAAGTTGGTATGATATGTTCAAATAGACTTACCAGTAGTTTGTTTTCTGGTATCTGTGTTCTTGTATTGTACCTTAACTGAGGGGAAGGTTGAGTTCTTTGACTTACCCATCCTCTGATCCTCCACTGAGATGCAAACAGTTTCCAGCAGACTTACAGTCAGCCTCTGCAGAGCCTGGAAGTTATCAATGGTGAACATGAAGCGCTCGTGTGGGCGGTTGGCAATATCCTCAAGCTCTTTCAGGTTTGCATCTCCAACTCCAATACCAAACACGATGACTCCCTCCTTCCTCAGGAGCTGGGCAGGTGCCACAACATCATCTGTGGAGTCTCCATCTGTAAGGACCACGGCAATCTGAGGTACCCGCTGTTTGGCACGGCTGCCTGCCTCTTCTGTGAAGTACTGCTGCTGGAGGAAGGTGATGGCCTTGCCCGTTTCTGTGCGTCCTCTCCGGTAGGGAACTTGGTCTACTGCAGCCAGCAGAGATTGCTTGTCCATGTGATCCTTCAGCAGGAACTCCTGGTAAGGGTCGTTGCTATATTGTGCCAAACCGACCCGAACTTTGTCAGGACCAATATCAAGGCCCTCAATGACACTGCGAAGAAACTGCTGGACTTTCTGGAAATTATCGATGCCAATGCTGGAGGAACCATCAATCAGGAAGACTATGTCGGCGATGCTGGCTTTGGCACATTCTAGACAGAAAGAAGAAAGAAGTCAGCTCCTGAAGAAACAGGCTGAGGAACACTTAAATCTGTTAGAGTGTGCAGGAAGAGGTTAAGACCATTTTTTTGAGTCCTTTCAAAGGCAGCCTCCTTTTAGCTCAATTTCCAGGACTTCTGGTTCCTGTAGCTTCTCCTTAAACTTGAGCTTTTTTAAGCTTTTTTGTCAACTTTTAGTTTGGTTTTTTGGGGGCACTTTGTTGCATATTTATTCTCAGTTTAAAGTTCATGTAATTCTCATGAGCCAACATTTTGTGTGAACTTATTGTTTACTGGCAAATGCAACTTCCACTCAGATGTCCAGAGTAAATGTCTTTTTTTTTTTTTTTGATGGTTGCCATTGAGGATGCAAGATGATTTTGTCCTGCTGTGGATGCGGCCAAGCGTGGTACCAGTACATGCTCCCAGACTTGACTTGATATGAGCCTCCATAACTTCAGGTCGAGCCCAGTCAGTGACCTCAGTAGTCAGTCACTTTTTTATTCTTAACTCCCGGGTCTGTAGGACCATAAAGTTCTCAATGAATTCCAACCCAGTCTCACAGCAAGTCGTGATTCAGCAGCACGAAATATACATTAATCTATTGGTTCGTGATATTGTGACGAAAAACGTCATTTTCATCATGGTAGCAAGAATTTATTCTCATTCATTCCGTGATGGCTGCACAAAATTAAAAGTGAAGCGGGGGGGGGGGGGGGGGGGGGTCAGGGGTGGTTATGGTTAGGGTGGGGGGAAGGAGAAGGATTAGGTTATGGTTAAGGATAGTGTTGGGGGTAGGAGTAGGGTTAGTAATAGTGAGTTTAAAAAAAAACCCTGTCACGAAAATTTGATTTTTTGATTCATTTTGTGACGGGATCACAAATAAAAACATGAGACTGGGCTGTGAATTCACAAGTTTGGATTAAACCTGCATTGGTGGAATGGTATTTTTGCCAGCACCATGCGATGGCAATTGCCATCAAAAAGGGTAATATTTTCAACTTTTGCCTGTCCACAGCTTTTCACACCTGGAAATTTTGGTCTGGACCGTACAAGGTATGTGTGGAAAGCACCATAAGATGGAGACAAACTGTTGTGTGGGCCGCCAGAAGAGGAGGTACTGCTGGCCCACCACCAGAGGGCGCCCTGCCTGGAGTGCGGGCTCCAGGCACCAGAGGGCGCAGCCGCCTCACAGGAGCAGCCAGGGTGACAGCTGTCACGCATCACCTGCAACAGCTGTTACCAATCAGCAGGGGTACATCAGCAGGATGACGTCTCCACCTCTTTGCCGAGATATCATTCTACCTGGAAGGTAATATTCTCAGCTGACTGCTTGACAGTAACCTTTTGTGATTTTTGTGAGTGATAACAGACCTTTTTTCCAACGAGAGGTGGAGGTAGCTTTCCTGCCGTGCGGATTACTGGGTGCAAACGCGCCCACCTTTAATTGTGTTTTTGTTCCTCGCCAGCAGTACCAGGTCCGACACGCGGAGGCAGTGGCCACCTGGGAGTTCGGGACTTGGCGGCTCCAGTATTCCCGGGGTCTGGTGGCGGAGGAAATCGTGTGGTTCCGGTTCTTCTTTGGACAGGTGTCTCCTATCTTCGAGCCTGCCCACACGACACCTTTGTGAATTGATTCTGATCTATTGTTGTAATCTGTTGTATTTGTTGTGCACATTCACAACAGTAAAGTGTTGTTATTTGACCTACTCCATTGTCCGTTCCTTTGCGCCCCCTGTTGTGGGTCCGTGTACCGACACTTTCCCAACACAAACACCAGAAAAGATAGAGATTTTTTTAAAACAGTGCTTGTGTGGATGAGTTTTTTTTTTTTTTTGATTAAATACAGAAAATCCCCAGTTTCAAAAGTACTAGTGTAAGTGTGGATGTAGGCAAAGTCCATAGGGATCATTTGAAGCAAGTCTTAGGGCCCCTTCACACATAGTATGAATGTAGTCAAATTGCGCATGAAGTGCACATGAAGCAGGAATCGTATGAAATACGTGTAAAATCGCAGCTGCCTCCAACGCCTCGTACACCTGTTACTACAACTATTTACGCACACCAGTGGCTGAAAGACAGAGTGTACGCTGTGAGAGCCCATTCAATCCTTCTCACGGCAGGTGTCAGCCAAATTCCAGGTGAAACACATGAACATTTAACACCGCTTGCTTGGTCAGCAGACGATCAGTTTCGAGCTGGTGGTGAAATGTGTCAAAGTGCCCCCACGAGTGTGGCTTTGCAAAAAGCAACACACATGTGACCTGCATGTGTATCACACGTGTGTGCGTGTGTCATGCCCCCCCCCACTCCCCCAACACGTGGCGTGCCGGTGGGGGGCACACTTGCATAAAATGCTGATATATATGCTGCATAGACATGATCACATGGAGGCCAGACAGGCAGGTCAGAGCGCACACAGCACAGCCTGCTGACCACAGACAACACTGACAGCTCACATAACACAGAAACAGAGTGACACATTGGTGGGTGCGCTGAACTGACAGAGGGTGTGTTTGCCCACAGGAATGGCTGTGGAGATCTCTGGTTCTGGATGTCCCAGCTGGAGAACACGTACTATTTTTGAATGGAAATGACCTAACAACTGTCCACTGTGACGCTCATGTGTCTGTTTGCTGTCCTCACGTGGACATACATAAAAACATTTATTGCTGTTGCAATGGCCTGCAGTGAAAGAGCACACGCCACGCACACCAACAGGCTACCCCAGGTAGATCAGATCATAGATCAGACCCCATCAGATCATAACACACAGCGGGCAATCTGAATGTCATGTTACCCATCTGAGCTCTGTTCCACATGATGCGGTGTCAGTCCTGCAGTGTGCCATCCACAAGACACGTGTGTCATGCCAGATACGCACGTGGGGCCAACTGGACATACCGGGCCAGCAAATGTGGACATGATAGGAGCACCCTGCTCCATTCATGTCATTTCATGACTGTAGGTCTGTGACCATGGGTCATCTACAGAGGAACAGATGGATCATACTTCAATCAATCAATCAATCAATCAATTTTTTTTTATATAGCGCCAAATCACAACAAACAGTTGCCCCAAGGCGCTTTATATTGTAAGGCAAGGCCATACAATAATTATGTAAAACCCCAACGGTCAAAACGACCCCCTGTGAGCAAGCACTTGGCTACAGTGGGAAGGAAAAACTCCCTTTTAACAGGAAGAAACCTCCAGCAGAACCAGGCTCAGGGAGGGGCAGTCTTCTGCTGGGACTGGTTGGGGCTGAGGGAGAGAACCGGGAAAAAGACATGCTGTGGAGGGGAGCATACTTGTATTGCTTGCTCGATAAGATGGATTCAATAAATGCGCTGTTTTTATATGGTGTGTGTGTGTGTGTGTTTTTTTTAATATGGTCATGTCAATACATGCCGTCATACCGTCAGCTCAATGTTTTTGTGGTTTGCTCATATGAGCTGTTCTGCCGTGATTCACCCTCATTTGTACTTACTCATACTATGTGTGAAGGGGCCCTTAGAGTCAAGCTCAAATCTCATGTTTTGTCAACGTGTAAGCCAAAATCAGCTATAAAATCTTAACATGGAATTCTCTGTCTTTCAAGGGAATGTTGAGTATTCCAATATAATTCCTGAGTCAGTGTGAGATTTCTCCAAACAAATGTCAAGCCTTAAATCTTCTGAAAGTATGTCCAAAGCTTCGAAAGTCTCCCGCCTTTTCAAAGCCAGTCCACACAGGTCTTTAGAAGTAAATTACAACTCAAGATTGTTCAGGAGTCTGAATGTTGACATGAAACTGGAGTTGGAACATTTTCCTTTTATATTTTTTAACACTAATGCCGTGCCCGTAAGAAGTTTGTATTCCAATAGAAAATTGGAAGCTTCTCATGGACGGTCGTATGAGGCTGTGTTTGAAGGTGGGATGTACAAAGATGTGTACTTATGTTCTATTATATTATATTAGTATTTGAATATAGCATTTCATATTGTTTAAAAAAAATCAGTTTTACTATCAATTATATGAAAATAAAAAGGATTCCTATTCACTGAGTTACTGAAAGAGATTCAGACAAAATGAAACGGAACATGTAGAATATTTGAAACAGCAAATTCTCAATACTCCAACCTCCTGAACACAGTTTATTTAAACTTGAACTCACAGCAAATATAAGATATTATTCAGCTTATGTACTTACTGAAATGTTGTACAAATTGTAGGAAATTTGTTGTTATACCTCAGCTGGATATGGATCCACGGGTTTGCTACCAGATCAGTACCCCCGGATCCATTGTAGCGGATCCACATTGTGCCGAACTACTTTCCTTTGGTCATCTTTGTTGACAGAAGGACAACAGTTCCACACAACATGGATCACCAATCTTGTTTAACATATCATTTTCAAAAAAATACAGTCATTTGCTGAGGTATAAAAACAAAACACCCCTCATCTGGGGAGCAATATGAGTGGAGGATCGATCCCTCCGCCATCCGCAACTCACTGGACCCGCTCACATTGCTCCCTAGACTCTGGGTGTTTTGTCACTATGTCCCCAAAAAACGGATTTCAGCTAACGTCTCCTCAGTGTTGTCAAGTTAAACTCAGTCACAAGGAACACCGACAGCATGCCTTTCACAGTAAAAGTATGTGCTGGGATGCTGACATTAAACATTGTATTGTGAAATGGTGTCAGCAACATGAACTATCTGATGCTGATTAACTTTGCTACTAGAAACATAAGCTAGCCGCGCCATCTTGGAAGTACAAATGTTACAATGTTAATCAAAGTAAAGGTTTTGAAAATTAATTCCCCAAATTTTCAAAATAAAAGATTCAGCACATCATCGTACTATGCCAGGGATGGGCAATCATGTGCCATGAAGGGCTGAGACACTGCAGGTTTTCCTTACAACCAATCACCTCAGCAGGTGATGTCATTCATGATCAGGTGTCTCAGCAAGTGATTTCATTGACAATCAGGTGTTTATATTCACGGGAGAAGCTCATCAGCAACCCACCTGCTGAGGGGATTGGTTGCAAGGAAAACCTGCAGTGTCTCAGTCATCGCTGCCCACCCCTGTGCTATGCGCAACCCATATTCACAAGTTGAGGTCGATCTTACAGAGAGCTATGAGAGTCACATACTCACACTCAGTCAGACGCTTCTCGCTTTATAGATAGATAACCGGGTATTCTGGGATTGTTTGAGGTCAGATCTTCCTTCAAGCCTAAAGTCGTTAGTTACTTAAGGAGCCCGGCATTCACCGCAAGCTGAGTGTCAGCACTTGGTTTACCTGGCGATATCTGCAGTAGTTGGCGTTTGGCTTCCTCCACGGTCGTGCACAGCATCTGGAGGATGTTCAAAGAAATTCCCTGCAGCGCTGAAAAATCAGACACACTGTACACGTGCTGGCTGTGCGGCTCATTCGCGATCTCCCTCAGCTGCTCTTCATCCGCATCTTTGATACCGATTGCATACAAGACGATTCCCTTCTTCCTCAGTTCCTTGGCATGAGACTCCACATTGTCCTGTGATTTGCCATCAGTGATCACCACGGCGATTTGCGACACGTTCTCACCAGCCCTGCTTCCAGCCGCTTCCACAAAGTGCTCGGTCAGCATGAAGTCCAGACCCAGACCTGTGAGGGTGCCGCCCCCCATGTACGGTAACTTACTGATGTACTTGAGGATGCTATTCTTGTTCTGGAAGGTGTTGAGATTGAATTCGGTGCGCGGCGTGGTGCTATACTGGACCAAGCCGATGCGAACACGATCGGGGCCGATGTCGAAGGCGTTGACCAGCGAATAAAGAAACTGGCGGATCTGCTCGAAGTTTGCCAAGCCGATGCTCCAGGACCCGTCGACCATGAAGACGATGTCGGCAACAGCTTCTTGAGTGCAGACTGAGAGGGAGGGAAGAGCTGTGAAGTTATGTGGTCACAGAGGAGCTTTGTTGATAAAAAGCCGCAGAGTGCTACAAAGAAAGCTCTTTCCAACGGAGCCCTTTTTCATTCACAGAAAATATGTCAGCCAGAAGTGCAAAAGCCTCAGCGTCATCTACAGGTGGAAGCATGTGACGTGGACCAGCCAGAGCAAAGACGTGAGCAGGTTTGGAGGCTGTGGACTGTTTCTGGACAGAAGCATGGGCGTGTTCACAAAGCACTTACCTTCAGGCTGGATGCAAAAAAAACTGTGACAAAACTAAGTCAAATCTAAATGGAGTGAGAGACTTGAATCTTGGGCTGATTTTCCTCAAACTGAGCTGATAAACCGCACAGAGAAGAAAATATTTCCCTGAAGCTATTCCATACTTTCTGTTGGCCATAAACATGAGCCCACATTCCTGCACTGGTTCAAACAGTTCTTACCCCTTAACACTTCTCTCATTTATCTGCTGGAAAACACACTTTATTTGAAAATCTCCAAAATACTGTATGAAATGCAAAATGTTATTGCTATGAAAGGAAGAAATAAGAGCTCAAAGTGAAACAAATCTTAGCTCAGATCTGCTCAAACCACTCTTGTAACATCACCGTCTTCTCCGGTTCTGATCGGTACGGTTCTTCCTGTAAACCCTCCTTCCTGTTGTCTCCTATTTCTAATTCTTTAAACGATGTAATGGCCGTGTAAGTAAGTAAATCCTTCTTTGTGTTGTTATAGCCACTAGCTCGCCGATGCAGGGGGGCATGTACGTGTTGCTGCGGTAGTGCCGTAAAGCAGTTCGTGATTCTCGTGAGAACCAAGACTCTCCTTCACACGACTTCGGGTCGGTTTCTCTGAAGTTGCTGCTCTTCTGCTACGGGACCCCTGGTGGGGGAGTGAGAGCCCCGCTCTCCCCAAAACAACACATTTACCTGTTACAATGACTCCCAAACTCTAAAATTAAGGTCAAGAAGCAAAGTGACGACCTGCTGTTCATTTTCAATCATCATGGCTGTTTTGCAGCGACAGAAGACAATGATCACTGTGCCGCCAGCTAGGCGGGGCCAAAATAGACCAGAAGTGCAGTGCAACACGCCGACTGTCAGTCTGAGTAAAAAGGCAGCGTGACATCAGCTGTCGGCTCACTCAAACAAAATGCTCTAAAACAGCTTCTTTCTGTATAAATCTCTTTGGCATTTTTTTTCGTATATATTTTGTAAAGATTAGCCAGGATTCTAAGTCTACAAACGTTGCTTTAATAACCAGGTAACAGCTCTGAAGTGATTTACAAGACATCTTACATAGATGTTAGCATGCTAACAAACGATACAGGAATGTCACTGTGGAAGGTGCTGGACTGATACAAATCCAGCAAACTTTGGTTCCATTAACTAGTCAAACAAGAACTAAAAAGTTTTTCTGTCCTTTATAATCTGTTGTTAAACATTGTTCACATTAACGCCAAGTAACCACACGCTGGCCATGCCCTGGGATCATTCATCTAGAGACAAACGCCAACTGCTCCTGGTCCTCATTTGTAGCTGATGTAGAGTGTCGCTGAGACAGAGTTCGCTCTTTGAATCCTTTCCATGAAGGAATCAGTTATTCCATGAAGAAATAACTATGAAGCCGATCATAAGCTGTATGGCAGCGTGCTGTGATCACTGATCTCTATATAACACTGGATTGCTCATTGGCCAATATTTCTGAAGCAAACCGGCCGCCATATTGCCACTCCCATGTCCTGCTCCTGAACGCTCTTTTCTGTCGATCTTTAATGAGGCACAGTCAACTTTATTGTTATAAAATACCTTCATGTGAAGCTATAAACTGCATAAATTGCCAGATCAAAGGCTGTGGACGAAGATTTCACCTGTGAGTATGACTGAAATGGAAAGTAATGAACAATAATTTGAAGAGTTCTCTCCCTTATTCCAGCATATAGGCAAAGATTATAATAATAATAATAATAATAATAATTATTATTATTATTATAATAATAAGTGGCTTATTAACTCAACATGTGTAGCCACATGTTGTGTTTTGTGTTGGACGAACTATTTTAAGACATTTATTAGGTCTACTTGTGCATAGTTTTGGAGCTTTAGGTATTGTTGTTACAAGCTTTATTACTTATATTAGACTGAAGCTCATAGAACTGTGTGTAATAAATGTTGTCATTGCAAGAAAACTAGAAAACTAACTCTCCTGTAGCTAGTTAAGTGGTGTTTTATTCTTTTAGTGCAACTATTTTAAAAATCCACTATTTCTATATTATCCATCATGACTTTTGTTATGAGATGAGATGAGATTTATTGTCATTGTTATTACACAAGTGCAACAACAATGAAATTATGTTTACACTTAATTACCTCAGACAAAATACAGCAAATAATCCACAATTATTACTTGTATACTGTAATAATAGCACCCATCAGAATTAAAGTAGTAGGGAAGAAAGTGTCAAAGTACTAAAATAAATAAATCAAACAGCTAATTATGGCAGACACAGATTAGGAGGGATGAAGGTTACATTATCTGGAGAACAAAAATAAGGAAATGAGAGAATCAGCTCAGTTATTACTCTGAATTGTTGTCGTTCTAAGAAGCCGTCTATGTGCGGTCCACATAGCCTGCGAGTGGTCAGATGGCCGTCAGTTTGCTTCAACAGTTTGTACGGAGTGTGTGGACCAATGAGCTGTCCAGGGTCATATTCAGATGAGTGGCTGTGATGAACCCGTGAATGCATCCTGTCATCTGAGAAGCAGCAAAGACGTTCTGGTGCATGTTAGTACTCGAGCTGCGTGAACGCTGTGATGAACAGAACTTATTGCAGCTGTGCGTGAATGTGGGCGTGTCCCATGTCCTGCACAGAGGTCAAGCTGCAGCATGGCCATGTTCACTGCTGTCAGCTGTGTGACGGTATGCAGGAAGTTAAATCACAGCTGGCTTATCGTACTCACCCGTTTTCTCTGCGGCGTTGCCATGGAAACTTGCTGCTGCTATAATGAGGCTGAGGAGAAGATGCCGCCTCACCTCCATGGCAGAACAGTTCTCAGGTTGCTCTTTTCCTATGACACAGACAGTTGGCCATAAATACAGAGAACAAAGGCGGTTCCCAGCGGCACTAAACCACCTCAGGATTCTGTTGACTGACTGCACACATGCGATGCACGCGCATGAACTCACATCAACCACTTGACCACTTTTTTTGCCTTCAGCTGAATGTCAGTCTACACAACAAGCAGCTTCAAAGGAAATTTAAATCAAAGGACTTTTCGTACAGTTACTCCTCTGGGGTCCATGGACTCACCGGCGAGTCCAGATTAACAGGGATTTAAAAACAAAACATGAAGTGAGATCACAAACATCCTGAAATACAACAAACACAGAAAAAAATGGAAATTCATGGTTCCTACAGCTGAAGGAAACATAGATTTAAGACTTTTTAAAAAAAATTTAATACCAGTTAGAATGAATTGAAGGCAAACATTACAATATCGAAAACTGAAGAACAAAAGGCGTGGTGACCAAGTGGTCAGTGCACAGGTTCCCAGTTCAAGACCTCCCCTGTCCATTCTCCATGTTGTGTCAGGAAGGGCATCCAGTGTTAAACTTGTGCAAAATCAACCTACAGATCCACGTCAGACCTGCTGAGGTGACCCCAAGTGAAACAAGCTGAAGGGACTTTTTTAGAACATGGTTCCTGGTTTAAGTCAAGCTGCAAAATTTTCCTTGACCATCAAATTTTTATTAAATTTTCTCTTCCCCGTGTCATCACACAAGTTACGCTGAGTTAGTTGAAAGTGACTCTGTACCGAGTGTTCAAACATACAGCAAACAAAAGCGATTTGTTTGTTTCATCATCTCACTTTGTGTTGTGTTCTATCAGGCTTTGACTAAATTATTGAAAAAAAAACAATTACCATTTGTTTTTGATATTTTTTAATTGCAATGTCAAAAGAAGGCATGAATAAAATCCTACTTCCCATGTCTTGGCATTTTTAAGACTTTTGAAAGACTGGATTAAGACAGTTTAACACCAATTAAGCTTTATTTTTAGATGAACAAATTCCATGCCTTTTAAGACGTTTTAAGGGTCACCCTGGGAAAAGCTATGAATTAGACCAGAAAAGACCTTAGATCACACACGTCCAACAAACCGTCCTATCTCACAATGTTCAAAATAATAATAATTAAATGTCCTCTGGGTCCAGGTCCAACTGTTATATGGCTGGGGGGGGCCTGGCTGCCGGTTTGTTTGTCTGTTTGTTTTCCTCCCAGGTGGCGTGCATTTGGGACTGAGTGGCTGTGTTGCTGAGGCTGTCAGGACCTCACCCTGATCACCTGCGACTCGTCAGGACTCACAGCTGAGGTGCATCTGGATGGATTGGAGCATGTTGGCATTTAAGACTGGAGTGCACAGTGCGTATTTGCCAGAGACTCGACCTTGTGACCAGACGGGTGAGATCGTCGTCTCGGGAGCCATCTCATCAGCAGCGGATGCTGAGAAACGTCCAGGTTTGATGCACAGTCTGTGAAAGAGGAGGGGGTGAGGTCTCACGCTCGTCAGCACACTTCCTGAGGTATGTTAGATTTTGTGACTAACAGTTATACAGTCAGTAAATGTGGTGTCCCTCACACCTTATTGTATTGAGCTGTTTGTTAGTCATGTATCAGCTTCCACTGCGGTGGAGTTTTGTGAACTGGATGTTCCATGCCTGCAGGTTGGAAGCTGATCAGTAATCAAGCCAGGAAGTGTTTGCTGTTTGTACACCTTTAAGTGTTCTGTGTGTAGAGTGTGGACTCACATAATGGTTCCTTCTTTCACAGACTCGGTTGTTGCGGCCACCTGGGGGGTGTCGGCGGGGTCCTTGGGTCCGAAACAGCTTCTGGCTCCAGACCGTTAGCGCTGCTGGGAGCGCACCACGCCAGACCGCACCTTTTTGTATTATCACTGTTATGTATTAAATTCAGTTAGCCTTTGAACCGTGCTCTGCTTATTTCATACTGGGTCCTTCAAACGCTGGTCGGTTCTCCGAGCTGCGTCCGACACATAACACCAACAGGTTTTGTCAAAATCTGTTCACTTAAAAATATATTTGAAAAAAGGTCATAACTTCATTTTTTCTGGCTTTCCCAGATTTTTCCTCTTTCAGGTCACATTTAAACCTTGTTGTCCTTTCAGTTGCTTTCGTTTTGCACAGGGTTACCAGAGCCGATACAACCGGATCCGCATTGGGATTTGTACTGCAGCAAGTACTAACAAGACCCACTCTCCTGAGACCTGACAAGGTCAGGCTGACACACGGAGCAGACCGGCTGCACTGAAACCTTTTAAAAGCTTTTGTGAAAATCAGTTCTACTCATCTGTCCCATGTCTTTAACTACGTAATGTTATAAACAGTCCTTTTAGAAATGTCTGTGGTGACTAATGCGTAGACTGGAGGGGAATCCTGACTAACAACCAGGACGACTTGATGCTGGCTTCAGACAGTGGGGTAATTATGGCATTAACTTACTAACAGTAAATTTAATTACTGAAAATATATTAATGTTGTTTGTTCAGATGGTTGGGAAATACAATGTCCCCATTCATCATTTACAGATAAGACATTATTCAGGGCACAGTACAACAATAACTTATCATCCTGATGTGTCTCCTGTTGAGAAATTGTTGTTCAGATGTTTGTCAGCCTCCTCTACAGAGCTGTGTGGGCTGTCTCTCCTAAGAACTCAGAGAAAACTGGGAGTGAGAGAGAGAGTACCCTCTGTTACAACCAATAACACTGAGTGGGGCGAGATAAGGACGTACGCTAAATCAGTTTTACTTTGTAATCCTGCCAAATCAATACAGTTTAAGATTTGATATAGAAAGTGTATATCCCCAAACTGCAGACGTCATTTTAACCCACTTTGTCAAATGTACCTTAAATGTAAAACAGAAGTGGGACCTCTAACCCGCTGTCTCTGGTCATGCTGCAAGCTGCAGAGGTATTGGTCCAGTGTATTAATAGAAACTGAAAACATACTAGAACTGAAACTAGGGATGGACCAAAAGTCTTTAATCTAGGCCTTCCTGCCAGACGTAATGTTAAAAAAAAAAAAATCACGGACTGTACTGTATTTTTATATATGCAACCACGAAGAGTGTCTTTTGCAGTGGATTAGTGAAAAAGAACCAACGGCTGAGGGTCGGCATGAAGTCCCGTCTGACATGGTATCCTTGGAATACGTGACACACATAATACACTCAAAACCAAACCAATTTTAGAAAGTATGGGAACTTGAATAGAGCAGTATTACATTCTCAATGCACATGCTCAGCAGTGTGTAAATCTAATGTGACTAAGCATGAACTCCGCTGTCGGCATGGGGAGCGTTAAGGGCCTATTCAGGGCCTATCCTACGAGGAGCGGCTCTTATTCCACAGGGCGCTGTTGTACTACGACCACCCACAATCCAAAAAAGTGCTAAAACATGATGAAACTGCTCAATCCGTGGCTCGCCTCCTAACAGGCTTATTTATAAAGTACAGAGCTGGCAATCTGCCAAAAAATGAAATCAAATCAAATCAAATCAATTTTATTTATATAGCGCCAAATCACAACAAACAGTTGCCCCAAGGCGCTTTATATTGTAAGGCAAGGCCATACAATAATTATGTAAAAACCCCAACGGTCAAAACGACCCCCTGTGAGCAAGCACTTGGCTACAGTGGGAAGGAAAAACTCCCTTTTAACAGGAAGAAACCTCCAGCAGAACCAGGCTCAGGGAGGGGCAGTCTTCTGCTGGGACTGGTTGGGGCTGAGGGAGAGAATCACGAAAAAGACATGCTGTGGAGGGGAGCAGAGATCAATCACTAATGATTAAATGCAGAGTGGTGCATACAGAGCAAAAAGAGAAAGAAACAGTGCATCATGGGAACCCCCCAGCAGTCTACGTCTATAGCAGCATAACTAAGGGATGGTTCAGGGTCACCTGATCCAGCCCTAACTATAAGCTTTTTGTAATCTACATGACGACACTTCCTGATGGAAAACTCCGCTGTTTTTCTGACTTTCCTCCCAAACACAGGTGTCCTTTGTGCGAAACGCGTTTGAATCAAGACACTAAATGTAGTTTCACACAAGCTGATTTTACTGTTGTAACACTGAAGGTTTTTCATGAATAAACCCGTGACAAAACGTACACACAGTGCGTCCAGGATCACGGCGCCACTGTTCTCTACTAAATATTGTCTTATTGTTCTGATTGTCACATCTGGGACACGTTTAGGGGACTTTGTCCACCTTTCTTTGTTCAAGTTACAGGCATTTGACTCAGTGTTATCCATAGGTTCAGTCATGTCCGTGTAGTTAGATGGAGCCTGAACACCCACTTTAAAAGAATTCTACTGGAGACAGTCTAAACATTCACCAAACAGTCTAACAACAGTCTGTCATATGAAGCCTGACGTCTCTGCCATTATGTTGCAGGGATTTTTTCGTTATTTGTTCTCTTTTTGAAAACTTTTAGTATTGTGTGCCGATTTGTTTTTAAATGGATGTGCAGCCAAAGTTTATGACATCTGCTCCAGGCCAGACTCAACCTTTGCAACACATTTGGGGAAAAATAGCTAATTAGTTCCCCTGAAGTCTTGCCACTCATCATCAACAACAACAACATCAATAACAACATCAACAACAACAACAACATCATCGACATTAACAACAACAACATCATCGACATCAATAACAACAACAACATCATCAACAACATGCTTAGATGAGGAAATCAGTTGGAAACCACTCATCAAATAAAACAAAGTATCAAGAAGCATTTCATCGTTAAACAAAGCAAAACATGTTCTGGATCATAAATCACTCCACATCTTACACTGTTTCATTGTCTTACCGTATTTCAATTACTGTATAGAAATTTGGGGTAATAACTATATGAGTTCAATGAAATCACTAATTATTCTTCAAAAAAGGGCAATATGGGTCATTCATAATGTCAGCTATCAAGACCAAACTCACTCACTCTTCTTAAAATCAAAACTATTAAAATTAACAGACATAGTAAAATTCCAAACAGCACAGATCTTCTAAAAGGCAAAAAAATGACCTTTTACCAAAAAACATACAGAAATTGTTCAAGGATCGAGAGGGGGGGATATCCTTTACGAAGGAAATACAACTTCAAAAGGAACAAAATCCGCACAAACGAGAAACGATTCTGCATTTCATTCTGTGGGGTCAGACTGTGGAACAGTATGAATGAGGAGTTAAAGCAGCGTCAGAACAGTTTAAAACAAAATATAAAGAATGTTTTCACAGGATACAGGGATGACGTGTGAGAGTCACTAGGTGTTCACAGGAAACTGTTACTGATTATTTATTTCTATATTTGTTTTATGGATTTATTTATGTTCAGTGTTAGTTGGGTCTGTCTTTTCTGTTGTGTTTTGTTTTGTCAGGTTCTTTATGTCTTTTTTTTCTAAAATTGTATTGTATCATCATCATCATCATTATTATTATTATTATTATTATTATTATTGTTATTATTATTATTATCATGATTGTCAGTAGTAGTATTTTTAAGGAAACAGGGACGGATATCAATCATTATAGAGGGAGAAGGGGTGGGTTTAGATAAGTTTCGACTTCTCACACCTTTTTGAACCAACTTTAATTTTACATTCTGTTGTTTTCTTTTGTTATGTTCAAAATAAATCTTATTCAATTCAATTCAACATCCTCAACAACAACAACATCATTAACAACAACATCATTAACAACAACATCAACAGCAACAACAACATCAACAACAACATTATCAACAACAACAACGTCAACAACAACAACCTCAACAACAACAACATGATCAACAACAATGACATCAACAACATCATCAACAACAACAACCTCAAGAACAACAACAACGACATCAACAACAACCTCAACAGCAACATCATCAACAACAACAACATCAACAGCAACAACATCATCATCAACAACAAGAAGATGGAGAAACAGCCTCACTGTTGGATGCAAACATGTCTTACTTTTTATTCACTGTGAGTTAAACTGGAACCTGAGTGTACGGTCTTTGCGCCGTGTGGATCTGACAAAAATACCTTTATAAAACTTTGACACTGAACTTTAAAAACACCCAAGAAGATAATCTGCTGCCTTGCAGAATCCTCCAATAATCCTGAGCAAACCCAGATTAGAAACCAGACTGTCAGGAGCCTGTTGACATGTTTAAGCTTGAAAACTTTTAAACTTTTTAACTTGAAAACTGGCTTGTGTAACATGAGTATCACTGTAATTCTTAAAAGTCCTGGATTCATCGCCACAACTACACAAGACCATAAACAGAGAGCGCAGATGATAAATCATCAGCTGAGCAGTGCAACGTCTCCAAAACGAGCCTTTAACACTGAAACGAATCACTGTAACACCCAGTGGAGCCCCGAACCTCAGGGCTGTGAGGATGAACCTCAGGCAGCTGAAAACCAAACTTCAGAGGAATGCAGATGACCAAACCACAAACCACAGGCAGACATCAGGTTGGGTCAGCTTGAGGAGCAAAAACTGACGGTAACCACCGAGGCAGACTGCCGGTCCAGCCCCACCTCTCCAGAGTAACCATCTATCTGCTGCACCCAAGTGATGCGTGGGTGTGTCCTTGATCTTGTCTGGCTGCTGCAGTCCTCAACACTGACACACCTGTGTGCTGGATCATATCCAGAGAAACACACCATGTGGACAAAATGTGGGGCGTGATGTTCCCTCACAGTGTCTGTGACCCTCCTCATCTGAGTGTGTGAAATTAACCTTTTTTAAACACAAGGTCACTCCAGTGGGACCAAAGGATACGCTGAAGAGACCAAAGACATCCAGTTATCACGTTCGGTCGTCTGTTTGAGTCCCAGGCTCACCACTGTACAGAAAAAGCGGAGGCACCAGGTTGACCTTTGGACTTGTGCAAAGATGATCATACAGCACACCTCCATGATGGCGTGTGTGTGTACATCACCCAGCTTCTGAACACACACAGTATGTCCATGTATGTGCTGTCTCTGTTTTCACAGTCATCTGCAGACAGTCCATCAATCTATAATCACTGGATTAGGATTCATCTTACTGGCCAAGTTCGTGTCTTCATATGTCCGACTGAGACGAGCAGCTGGACGTGTCCGTGCGCTCACATTCACATGCCGAGCATAAACACTCACCAGCACCAACATATACAACATCCAAACTGTGAAACGCTCATCGTGGTTTGATCCTGCAGCTGTGCGCTCAGTCCCTCTGGACCAACATCAGCAGCACATTCTCCGATGTGGACCAAAACCAACTGGACTTCCTATGTGGCTCTTCAGAACTTTCAGACCTTTTCAGTGTAAAAACAACTGGTTTGTGTGTTTGAGGACGAGGTTCAGTCCTGATGAACCCAACCGGCCTTAAGGACGGTCGCCGTTCACTATGATCC
Source organism: Thalassophryne amazonica (assembly GCF_902500255.1). NCBI lineage: Eukaryota > Metazoa > Chordata > Actinopteri > Batrachoidiformes > Batrachoididae > Thalassophryne > Thalassophryne amazonica. The sequence goes on from NC_047109.1 coordinate 1,219,740, forward strand.
TTAAATTAAGACTAAATTTCCTCTTCATTTATAAGTCTTTGGAACTGCACAATTAAACTGTAAATCATATGTGTGTGTGGGGGGTATTTTAAAACCAGAGCGCCAGAGGCCGAGCTCATCAGGGGTTTATCCTCCAAACTGTTTCCTCACACGAAGCAGCTGAACAAAATGACGACATCCTGAAAAATAAAACTCTTAACCAACAGCTGTGAATTTTCTAAGAGTCATTTTAGCATTGACACTGCTGTGTAAAGAGACTTTGGAATGAAACCTGAAGGATCAGGTGAAATGTTCACAGTGTCAAACGTCTTGGCAGATGGTAATTTACACACTGATAGAAATATTTTTGCTGGTAGTTGAGGTTCTCTCAAAAGCTTTACAACAATGTCTAAATTTGACTGAATTTTTTCCTGTTTTGGTGAAATTTTTCTCAGTAAAATCTTGCAGTTGGGGAACATGGCTTATTTTGGGAGAATTTCACTGTTGTCGCCACCAAAAGTTTATATTGTTCCACAAAATTCAAACTTTCACAAGGAAGCGAAGTGGTATAAACCGTGCTTAGAATAATAAAACAAAACCATCAACATTAAAATGTATCAGAAATGAAGGAGAAAATTCTAAATTCTTCAAGGAAGAATTCTTCTTCTCATCTCCTGCTGATTTTTCTCAATAAAATAACAACATAACCCTGGACATGAGAAACACACACACACACACACACACACACACACACACACACACACACACACACACACACACACACACACACACACACACACACACACACACACACACACACACACACACACACACACACACACACAAGGATGTAATTCTTCAACCATCTGACTCCTCAATTGGAAGAAGTGACCCTGACATTGAAGCTGTCCCTCTGCAGGATGACCTCACACCCTGTGACTGACAGCTCACATTAAGAACTTTGTCAGTTTGTAATATACAGACGTCTGATCGTCTGCATGCAGCCTCCTGTGCTGCTCTTGACCAGTCTGTGCAAAATGAGATGATTAATCCTGAATAAATGGCTTCTGCAGTTCCAACATGAAAGGGTTTGGGTTCCTGCAGTGGGCTGAGGACATTCTGCGGCATTCCAGAGAATCCTGCAGGTCCAGCAGACAAATTCATTTAAAAGAGACGCATCTAAAGCACATACTAATCATGTCCAGACTGTCAATGACCTTTCGTATAACAGACCTCACCATCTGCCTCACTTTATTGCCTAATGATGTCATTTCCTGTGACCTGTAAGCCACATCTAAGGTGGTGCTGCCAGTTGAAGATGATGAGGAGAAGAGTCGAGCAGCTCTACCCAAACTCCCCCACCAAGACCAAGTCTGCTTTTCATTAACATCTTTTATTTTTGTCCCACATGAAATCTTCAGTTCATCACGTGTTGCCGTGCATTTGCGTTCCTACACGGTCCACCCAGAGGGCGTGTTACACCATCACCAGCAAACATACAGATCATCAACATCTCTGAGCGACACCACGAAGGCGATCGCAAGCTTCATAAAACATTCAACGTTATGACTCAAATATCATAAGTTATTATTTACCATCACCACTCTATCAAGCATGTTTTTGTTCAGTTTGACAACTAAAACTGTGCATTTGTGTAGTTTTTATTTCATTTCTTCAATATGGTACCACCATTTAAAGTACTTTTTTGGAGGCAGAGTTGGAAATAAAAGATTTGAGCTTGGGAGTGATGCGTGAGGACATGAGGGTTTGGTTTAGGTTGGCTGGTTTGGAGACTCAGTCAGAGGTGAGAGAGATGGTTCGGGCACGCGCAGATGAAGGACTGTGGGTTAGATCAGGAGACAGATGCTGAGGATGGACCCACAAAACAGGAAGAAGAGGGATTTTAATTTAACCTCAAGTTAAAAAAAAAAAACAATACAATAGCAACTGCAGAATCAAATTTCCTGCATCTGAATGAGGATTTGCAGTCATAACCAACAGCCTGAGGATCCTCTCAGTTGAAGCTGGCAAATGATTAGAGATAGGGTTAGCAGTGGTTCTAAAACCATTCCTCAAGGACCACCGAACCTACAGAGATTTGTCCATCTCTACCTGCTCTGCCACAAGCTGATTAACTCATTCAGGTATGAAACCAATCAACACGGTTTGATGGTCCTTGAGGACCAGTTTGAGAAAAACTGTGCTACAGTTATGACTACAACAGAAGATCCTACTTTAAATGTAGGGTTGGGCAGGTCCATTCAACTAGAAGAATATTCATTTAACTGATTAAGACAGAAGATCCTTGAACTCTCACAGCTCAGTTGTAGCTACAGAATCTTCAAGAAATCACTGTAAAGATGATACAGCGCCAACAATTCTTAACGATCCCCAGGTCAAATTCCACCCAAATCATTTATTTATTGTTCCCTGTACTGTATGTGTGTTCATTCTTGTTTATGTGAGTTCCTTACGGCACCAAATGGTTCCATCTGTGCACGCATGGATGCATATATACGCTCACAGATGCCCCGCCCTCCATAAGCCTGGACCCGGCCTGTTTATAATCAAGTGCCAAATGGTTCAGACCCCAAGAGTGGAGGAAATGAGGTTCAGACTAATGTGAAGCATGTGAGTGTTCACAGCCCAGCACCCCGACGAGAAGCTGCACTCAAAAGAACGTCTGCACGTTTCCTTCATCCAGCTCGCTTCACATGGACCTCCGCAGTGACTGCTAAACGTATTTATTCAGAGCTCCTGCGGATTTTTTTTGTTCCCCTACAGATGGATCATTTGATGTTGAAGAGGAGTCTCATTGTTTAACACGTTGGCCTGCTGCTCCAAACTGAACCTCCAGACTGACTGGGTTCCCATCAGGAGCTTTTCAAACAAGAGCTGTCTCACCGTTTCTATTTTCACCAGAGGCAGGATCCAAGCTGTTTAATGATTTACTGGACTAGTTCTTTCCTGAATATGTCCCCATATGGGAACATCACTTTCTTCAAAAACTACTTCCCGTGAACTTTAGGGTCTGAGGAGGTCCCAGTGATCTGGGAGCTGGTGTGTTGGTAACTGTGCTATCGAGTGTGGCTGGTCTCCAGTTTGATCTTTTTTTTGTGTTTACACCAAAAGTGCATTGCGACTGAATTGTGTGAGTGAAATATATGTGAATATCCACAATCATTGAAGCAACCCCATGCAGAGTCAATTGAGAGTCTATAACAACCAATAGGATCAGGTTGGGAGTGAGCTGGGACCCGTGAGAGTTAACGAGACCTATTAAGAGACCCGTGTATCCTTAGCCGGTCACACAACTGCTGTGAGTGCTTTAAACAGTTCAATACACTCTCGCACCTGTTGGAAACCGATGGAGAGTGATGGAGACTAACAGAGAGTAATGGACACTGATGGAGCAGCCCAGTCTCATGTTTTGTTTTTTTTTCATGTTCCCGTCACAAAATGAGTCAAATTTTCATGACTTTTTTTAACTCACTATTACTAACCCTACTCCTACTCCTACCCCCAACCCTAACCTTAATCATAACCTAATCCTACTCCTTCCCCCAACCCTAACCATAACCACCAGCACTCCCACCCCCACCCCCCCACTTCACTTTTAAATTCGTGCAGCCATCACGGAATGAATTAGAATGAATTTGTGCTACGGTGACAAAAAAGAGGCGCTTTTCATCACAATAATCACGAAACAATAGATTAATGTATATTTTGTGCTGCTGCCGTGACACTGGGTTAGATGGAGAGTGACAGAGAGTAATAGAGACTGTTGGAGAGTGATGGAGAGTAAATGAGAGTAACTGAGTAATGGAGAGTGATATGAAGTAATGGAGACTGATAGAAGGTGATGGAGAGTGATAGAGAGTAATGGAGAGTGATGGAGAGTGATGAGAGTGATGGAGAATAATGGGGAGTGATAGAGAGTAATGGAGAGTGATGGAGGGTGATGTAGAATGATGGGGAGTGATAGAGAGTAATGGAGCATAATGGCAAGTGATGGAGAGTGATAGAGAGTAATGGAGAGTGATGGACACTGATGGAGAGTGATAGAGACTGATAGAGAGTGATGGAGACTGATGGAGAGTGATGAAGAGTGATAGAGAGTAATGGAGACTGATGGAGACTGATAGAGAGTGATGGAGAGTGATGGAGAGTGATGGAGACTGATGGAGAATAATGGAGACTGATGGAGACTGATGGGGAGTGATGGAGAATAATGGAGAGTGATAGAGAGTAATGGAGAGTGATGGAGAGTGATGGAGAGTGATAGAGAGTGATGGACACTGATGGAGAGTGATGGAGACTGATGGAGACTGATGGAGACTGATAGAGAGTGATGGAGACTGATGGAGAGTGATGGAGACTGATGGAGACTGATAGAGAGTGATGGAGACTGATAGAGAGTGATGGACACTGATGGAGACTGATGGAGACTGATAGAGAGTGATGGAGACTGATGGAGAGTGATGGAGCGTGATGGAGACTGATGGAGAGTGATGGAGACTGATGGAGAGTGATGGAGACTGATGGAGAGTGATAGAGAGTGATGGAGACTGATGGAGACTGATGGAGAGTGATGGACACTGATGGAGAGTGATGGAGACTGATGGAGACTGATGGAGAGTGATGGACACTGATGGAGAGTGATGGAGACTGATGGAGACTGATGGAGAGTGATGGAGACTGATAGAGAGTGATGGAGACTGATGGAGAGTGATGGAGACTGATAGAGAGTGATGGACACTGATGGAGAGTGATTGAGAGTGATGGAGACTGATGGAGAGTGATGGAGACTGATGGAGAGTGATGGAGACTGATAGAGAGTGATGGAGACTGATGGAGAGTGATGGAGACTGATAGAGAGTGATGGACACTGATGGAGAGTGATGGAGACTGATGGAGACTGTTGGAGACTGATAGAGAGTGATGGAGACTGATGGAGAGTGATGGAGAGTGATGGACACTGATGGAGACTGATGGAGAGTGTTGGAGACTGATGGAGAGTCATGAAGACTGATAGAGAGTGATGGAGACTGATGGAGCGTGATGGAGACTGATGGAGAGTGATGGAGACTGATGGAGACTGATGGAGAGTGATGGAGACTGATGGAGAGTGATGGAGAGTGATGGAGACTGATGGAGAGTGATGGACACTGATGGAGAGTGATGGAGACTGATGGAGACTGATGGAGAGTGATGGACACTGATGGAGAGTGATGGAGACTGATGGAGAGTGATGGAGACTGATAGAGAGTGATGGAGACTGATGGAGAGTGATGGAGACTGATAGAGAGTGATGGACACTGATGGAGAGTGATTGAGAGTGATGGAGACTGATGGAGACTGATGGAGACTGATGGAGACTGATAGAGAGTGATGGGGACTGATGGAGAGTGATGGAGACTGATGGAGAGTGATGGAGACTGATAGAGAGTGATGGAGACTGATGGAGAGTGATGGAGACTGATAGAGAGTGATGGACACTGATGGAGAGTGATTGAGAGTGATGGAGACTGATGGACAGTGATGGAGAGTGATGGAGACTGATAGAGAGTGATGGAGACTGATGGAGAGTGATGGAGACTGATAGAGAGTGATGGACACTGATGGAGAGTGATTGAGAGTGATGGAGACTGATGGAGACTGATGGAGAGTGATGAGAGTGATAGAGGGTGATGGAGGGTGATAGAGACTGATAGAGAGTGATGGAGACTGATGGAAACTGATGGAGACTGATGATTCAAGCTGTCCCACCGTTTCTATTTTCACCAGAGGCAGGATCCAAGCTGAAAGTGATGTTCCCATATGGGAACATCACTTTCTTCAAAAACTACTTCCCGTGAAGTTTAGGGTCTGAGGAGGTCCCAGTGATCTGGGAGCTGGTGTGTTGGTAACTGTGCTATCGAGTGTGGCTGGTCTCCAGTTTGATCTGTTATTTGTGTTTACACCAAAAGTGCATTGCGACTGAATTGTGTGAGTGAAATAAATGTTAATATTCGCAATCATTGAAGCAACCCAATGCAGAGTAAATTGAGAGTCTATAACAACCAATAGGATCAGGCTGGGAGTGAGCTGGGACCCGTGAGAGTTAACGAGACCTATTAAGAGACCCGTGTATCCTTTAGCCGGTCACACAACTGCTGTGAGTGCTTTAAACAGTTCAATACACTCTCGCACCTGTTGGAAACCGATGGAGAGTGATGGAGACTAACAGAGAGTAATGGACACTGATGGAGCAGCCCAGTGTCATGTTTTGTTTTTTTTCATGTTCCCGTCACGAAATGAGTCAAATTTTCGTGACTTTTTTTTAACTCACTATTACTAACCCTACTCCTACCCCCAACCCTAACCTTAATCATAACCTAATCCTACTCCTTCCCCCAACCCTAACCATAACCACCAGCACTCCCACCCCCACCCCCCCACTTCACTTTTAAATTCGTGCAGCCATCACGGAATGAATTAGAATGAATTTGTGCTACGGTGACAAAAAAGAGGCGCTTTTCATCACAATAATCACGAAACAATAGATTAATGTATATTTTGTGCTGCTGCCGTGACACTGGGTTAGATGGAGAGTGACAGAGAGTAATAGAGACTGTTGGAGAGTGATGGAGAGTAAATGAGAGTAACTGAGTAATGGAGAGTGATATCAAGTAATGGAGACTGATAGAAGGTGATGGAGAGTGATAGAGAGTAATGGAGAGTGATGGAGGGTGATGAGAGTGATGGAGGGTGATGAGAGTGATGGAGGGTGATGTACAATGATGGAGGGTGATGAGAGTGATGGAGGGTGATGTAGAATGATGGGGAGTGATAGAGAGTAATGGAGCATAATGGCAAGTAATGGAGAGTGATGGAGACTGATGGAGAGTGATGGAGACTGATGGAGACTGATAGAGAGTGATAGAGAGTAATGGAGAGTGATGGAGACTGATGGAGACTGATAGAGAGTGATAGAGAGTGATGGAGACTGATGGAGAGTGATGGAGACTGATGGAGAGTGATGGAGACTGATGGAGACTGATAGAGAGTGATAGAGAGTAATGGAGAGTGATGGAGACTGATGGAGAGTGATGGAGACTGATGGAGACTGATAGAGAGTGATAGAGAGTAATGGAGAGTGATGGAGACTGATAGAGAGTGATAGAGAGTAATGGAGAGTGATGGAGACTGATGGAGAGTGATGGAGAGTGATGGAGACTGATGGAGAGTGATGGAGACTGATGGAGACTGATAGAGAGTGATAGAGAGTAATGGAGAGTGATGGAGACTGATGGAGAGTGATAGAGAGTGATAGAGAGTAATGGAGAGTGATGGAGACTGATAGAGAGTGATAGAGAGTAATGGAGAGTGATGGAGACTGATGGAGAGTGATAGAGAGTGATAGAGAGTAATGGAGAGTGATGGAGACTGATGGAGAGTGATAGAGAGTGATAGAGAGTAATGGAGAGTGATGAGAGTGATAGAGGGTGATGGAGGGTGATAGAGGGTGATGTGTGGACTCAGTGTAAACAAGGTGTACGATGAGGAGTATCACCTGCACTGTCGTGGAACGTCAGCTGTCACATTATGCCTATGTGATGTAACTCTCTGTGGATGACGCCTCAGTGTTGAGGACCTCAGCAGCTGAAGAAGGCTAAAGGACACATCTACATGTGACCTGGCTGCAGCAGATAGAGGTGAGGATGAACCATTGTCTGCCAAAGTTAATCAGTCTGAATTAAGCTGACATACCTGCAGGGAGCAGGTTGTCCTGAGCCGATCAGAAGGATGGCACAGAGAGATCTGTTTCATATCGACCCCGATGACTGTTATGTTTGCAGAATAATTCACGATTCTCACAGCTCACAGCTCATTTGTCAAGACTGGTGTTTCCTGCCTCTTGATTGGCTGTGCACACGTGATTGTTAATTAGCAGGGGGTGGAGCAGAGAGGGTGGGGCAGGTGACCTTTGACCTCGGTGACCCCTGGTACTCTGCACATCCTGATCCATTTTTCAGTTTCATAATGTGTATCACATTTTTGATTTGATAAGTTTCGTGCCGCTGAGCGCAGGTACATTCCTGAGCTGGTGCGTAAAGCCCCGCCAGCTCAGGGTCTCAGACGGCGGCTCTCAGAGACTTACCTGCCATATGAACGTCTTAGACGAATCAGCACCGGCGATTAATCCATCCTGCAGTCAAGAACCGTCCAGACCAGAACATGCCGATAACGATGTGACCTCATGGCGGCGGGCTCCGTCCTCAGTCACACTCGCTTCTTTACAGACCCACTAACCCTCAGGCTCAATAAAACCCACCATTAAGACTGACCCTGGACCAGCTGGACCCACTGGATCCCAGCAGTTCAGATACACATCTTGAGAACGTGTATCTGTCTCTGAAGCTCCACTGCCACGTTGATAACGCTGTGGCTTTGTCTCATACGTCTGAGATGCGGCTGCTCGCCGCCATCAACATGTTCCGGATTCAATCAATCAATCAATTTCAATCAATTTTATTTATATAGTGCCAAATCACAACAAACAGTTGCCCCAAGGCGCTTTATATTGTAGGGGCCATACAATAATTACTTAAAAACCCCAACGGTCAAAACGACCCCCGTGAGCAAGCACTTGGCGACAGTGGGAAGGAAAAACTCCCTTTTAACAGGAAGACTGTTAAACTGTTTAACAGGAAGATTCAGAGTTAACCCTGACAACAAGTAAACAGGATTAGTGAAAATGATCTCGCTAATTTGTTTTGTCACTTTGCTTGTTACGTCTTCACCTGTAACAACTCAGAAATCACCAGGTTCATCAATCTGTACTCTCAGAAGTATTTCACCACTTCAGCATGTAAATGAATGCAGAGTCACAAAGCGCATTCAAACCGCTGAAGTCCGTGCTGTGTCACGCCTTCATTTTATTAACTAATCAGAGTACAAAGAACTGCAAACAAAAATCACTCATAAGACATTCATTCATTCACTCAATCATTTTCTATACCCACTTATTCCAGTTAAAGGCCATGGGGGGTGGAGCCTATCCTATCGGTCACTCGGCGGAAGGCGGGGTTCACAGTAGACAGGCCGCCAGTCTGTCACAGGGCTGGCACACAATTATACAAACTCATCAGCACAAATGTATTCTTTTCAGGTCATTATTACCTTGATTTGGCTAGTGATCACATTAGTTAGCCTAGCCCAGTTGCTACAATGGCTCTCGTAAGCAAGCTGATTAGGTTAGCTAACATTTAGCTGATTTCAACAAACGCTTATTGAATTTGTTTTTATATACATATAAAACCATAATCTACCATAATATATTAATCAGTATATATATATATATATATATATATATATATATATATATATATATATATATATATATATATATATATAGTAGTGGGCACAGATAACCAAAAATTAACTTCGATAACAGATATCAGATAACTGAAAAGTTATCCTTGCTTGCCTCTACTGGTGGTTGGCTCTCACTGCGGTATTGTATCACTTCCTGTTCCGGAGCACAGCAGTGTTTTTCTGTATCTGTTAGCTGTTTAATCTGCGCAGTTAGATTGATCTAGTTACCTAGATAACGATTTGTTTCACAGTGTAATCTTTACGTGCCTTAACTAAAGCACTCCTTCTGCTGAATCACCTCTAAATTATTTACACATTATTCACTTTGTGTGTTTTTAGGAATCCGCTAGCTTAGCGCAGCTACTGCTCTTAGCCGGTTTAGCATGGCGGCTTCTCCTGTCTCTCCTGCACTTTTCTGCTCTGGGTGTGAAATGTTTAGTTATTCCTCGGCCTCCTTTAGCAGTAATGGTACTTGTAATAAGTGTAGCTTATTCGTAGCTTTGGAGGCCAGGCTGGGCGAATTGGAGACTCGGCTCCGCACCATGGAAAATTCTACAGCTAGCCAGGCCCCTATAGTCGGTGCGGACCAAGGTAGCTTAGCCGCCATTAGTTTCCCTCTGGCAGATCCCGAGCAGCCGGGAAAGCAGGCCGACTGGGTGACTGTGAGGAGGAAGCGTAGTCCTAAACAGAAGCCCTGTGTACACCGCCAACCCGTTCACATTTCTAACCGTTTTTTCCACTCGACGACACACCCGCCGAGGATCAAACTCTGGTTATTGGCGACTCTGTTTTGAGAAATGTGAAGTTAGCGACACCAGCAACCATAGTCAATTGTCTTCCGGGGGCCAGAGCAGGTGACACTGAAGGAAATTTGAAACTGCTGGCTAAGGCTAAGCGTAAATTTGGTAAGATTGTAATTCACGTCGGCAGTAATGACACCCGGTTACGCCAATCGGAGGTCACTAAAATTAACATTGAATCGGTGTGTAACTTTGCAAAAACAATGTCGGACTCTGTAGTTTTCTCTGAGCCCCTCCTCAATCGGGAGTGACATGTTTAGCCGCATGTTCTCCTTGAATTGCTGGCTGTCTGAGTGGTGTCCAAAAAATGAGGTGGGCTTCATAGATAATTGGCAAAGCTTCTGGGGAAAACCTGGTCTTGTTAGGAGAGACGGCATCCATCCCACTTTGGATGGAGCAGCTCTCATTTCTAGAAATCTGGCCAATTTTCTTAAATCCTCCAAACCGTGACTATCCAGGGTTGGGACCAGGAAGCAGAGTTGTAGTCTTACACACCTCTCTGCAGCTTCTCTCCCCCTGCCATCCCCTCATTACCCCATCCCCGTAGAGACGGTGCCTGCTCCCAGACCACCAATAACCAGCAAAAATCTATTTAAGCATAAAAATTCAAAAAGAAAAAACAATATAGCACCTTCAACTGCACCACAGACTAAAACAGTTAAATGTGGTCTATTAAACATTAGGTCTGTCTCTTCTAAGTCCCTGTTAGTAAATGATATAATAATTGATCAACATATTGATTTATTCTGCCTTACAGAAACCTGGTTACAGCAGGATGAATATGTTAGTTTAAATGAGTCAACACCCCCGAGTCACACTAGAATGCTCGTAGCACGGGCCGAGGCGGAGGATTAGCAGCAATCTTCCATTCCAGCTTATTAATTAATCAAAAACCCAGACAGAGCTTTAATTCATTTGAAAGCTTGACTCTTAGTCTTGTCCATCAAAATTGGAAGTCCCAAAAACCAGTTTTATTTGTTATTATCTATCGTCCACCTGGTCGTTACTGTGAGTTTCTCTGTGAATTTTCAGACCTTTTGTCTGACTTAGTGCTTAGCTCAGATAAGATAATTATAGTGGGCGATTTTAACATCCACACAGATGCTGAGAATGACAGCCTCAACACTGCATTTAATCTATTATTAGACTCAATTGGCTTTGCTCAAAAAGTAAATGAGTCCACCCACCACTTTAATCATATCTTAGATCTTGTTCTGACTTATGGTATGGAAATTGAAGACTTAACAGTATTCCCTGAAAACTCCCTTCTGTCTGATCATTTCTTAATAACATTTACATTTACTCTGATGGACTACCCAGCAGTGGGGAATAAGTTTCATTACACTAGAAGTCTTTCAGAAAGCGCTGTAACTAGGTTTAAGGATATGATTCCTTCTTTATGTTCTCTAATGCCATATACCAACACAGTGCAGAGTAGCTACCTAAACTCTGTAAGTGAGATAGAGTATCTCATCAATAGTTTTACACAGGAGTGTAGGTTTGCATATGGACCATAGGGACAAGTCACAACCATTATGTTGGGATGGCAAAATAGTCCCTACCAATATTTAGCATTTTTGTTTATATAACAAAATCATTCACTATTTTTTTTTGCGAACTCGATACTATAATTTTAGTCGTCACGTTTTCTGTTTTCGACGTGCCAGAGTGACAGGGTTACCCATGTTGCAATTTCATTGGCTCACGTTCTTCTCACATGGCCGTAAACACATCGCATCTCGTGGCAGGCAGTGCTTAATTTGTAAAGTGGGAGGTCCCGGAGCGCAGAGGATGGGTGGCTCTGGTGCAGTGTTGCCAGATGTACGATAATTATCGTATTTGTACAATAGTTTTGCCCTCTGTACGATGTACGATCAATAATGGGAAAAAATCCAATATGTACGATAATTTCAGTTGGTTGCCCAAACACACATCTCTCTCTGACACCCAAGAATCATTTTGCAGGCGTTGCACTCAGGCGGCATCAAAGACACAACACACACAGGGCTGCTGCTGGCTTTAGCCGCCCGGGACAACGTCATTTGAAAGCCCGCCCCCTCTCCATACAAAGTAATAAGTTCCCATCCAATCTGTGCCGTGACAGGAAGATTCCCCAACCAACATCTTTTTTTTTTTTTAAACTTTATTTCAACAAATGCAACAACAAACGAACAAAACACAAGAGCAAAGAGATATACAAGAAAAATAAAAAAAAGTTCAAGTTCCTTATGGAGGTGTTGTTAAAGATTTTGTATATATGTTATCACTGTTAAACATTTGGACCTTTGTCTTCTTTCTCATGAGAACGGTGTTGTGCTGTTTGCACTAACCCTGAGAATGTACATGTTATTCAACCTTGTTTTAGCATGCTGGGTCAATCTGAACTGGGAATGAAGAGCTGGATGTACTTATTATTATTATACAACTTGTTTTTGTAGCCGCTAACGACTGGGAGTGAAGCATGACGGGGTCAGTCATGAACTGGGAGTAATAGACCTGAAGGTTGTTTTGACTGTTGTGATGTGATGCTTAGAAGACCAGGACACTCCAGGCAGATCCACAACAGCTGATAACTGCAACAGACGAACGAGATGTGCTGACCTCCGACGATAAGAGTAAAAGAAAGAAACTGTTTTTCCTTACAGCTGTGCTTATTGACGTATGTGTTTATGTTACGGGAAGAAACTTGTCTCGCGTTGTCCCCCCCCCCCTTAGGACAAGTTTTATGATGTAATGAGGGCATCTCTAATAAAAAGAGCGGGAGCACAAGCCAGACTTTAGTGTATGTAGCCTTGGTGTACAGCCTGGACTGCACTCCGCGCGTGATTAATTTGACTTTCTGTCTCACTGGTGTTTCTTGACTCTGTTTGTCTTATCAAAGGTTTTAAGAATGTTTGGAGGAGAAAATACCCAACATTGACTGGGGGCTCGTCCGGGATCTCAACAATACCGGAGGTGTCCAGCGGAGGTCGTCAAGTCCAGACGTAAATCCTTGGCCAAGGTCCGATCGATTGATCGTGTCTGCAATTGTCGACCACCGTTGGCATCGTCTGGTTGACGAGATTTTCCCGAAGAAGACAGACAGGAAGTCGAGTCAGTGAGTAAAATTTCTTTGTAAACAGTACTGAGTGAGTGGTGATCAGATCACATAAACAGTTAAATTCCGCAAGCGATGATACAGAATCGTCTGTTAATGAAACACAGTTAAACTCTGTAAGGAGGGTGCGGACTCCTCTGTTTATATACGCGTACCGGTAGGGGATAAAAGTGATCACATAAAACAGTTAAACTCCGTAAGCGATGGCGTGGAATCGTCTGTTAATGCAAAGCAGTTAAAATCCGCGAGGAGGGCGGACTCCTCTACGGTTGCGAGGGACGCCCGTAGTTAAATTCCGGAAGGAGGATACGGACTCCTCTGTTTTAATACGTAAAGGAAATCCCGGGTAGAAATACGTGCACTGTAAAAAAGCAGTTAAATTTGGCAGGGACGGCGGAGTCCCCTAATGCAGGACATTAGTTAAATTTCACGGGAGGGCGAGCTCCCCTGGCATAAGAATACGCGTACGATTATTAAAAGTGTTTCTATGTGTAAATAGTGTTTTGTGTAAGTGTAAATAACTGTGTGAAAGTGTAATACTTTGGACAACGTTAGTGACAACCGTGTGTGGATGCGAAGGCAAGTGATTCCGCTTCCTACGGGGAGGTGAAAGGAATCAACCACACGACGGCAAATTAATTGTCACGTCCAAAGAAAGTGTGAAAAACTTCAGATTTAGAACACCCTAGGTGTGCCCCCGTCTGAAGTCCAAATTATAACAAGGGATAATAAAAATGGGGGGTAAGACGTCTAAAAATAAGGAAAATTTATCATCTGACGACTGGAAATTTATGGAAGCAAAAAATCCAAAAGCAACAAAGAAATTGGAGACCTGGATAAATAAACATGACTTTGACGGACGACTAAACCTGATTAGTATTCAAAAACTGAAGGAAAGGTTAGAACAGGAACATAAAAGTGATGAGAAAAAGATGCAGAAAGTAGGGGCAGATTTAGTGGCATTTTGGAAGGAGGAAGCAGAGAACAGACAGAAGGGAGCAGAGAAGCGACGATTAGAGAAAGCAAGGAAAAAGAAAGCTGTAGGTAAGGCAGAAGAAGATGTGATAATTCAGCACAGAGAACCAGAACAGCCTCAGCAACCACCGCCGGCTGGATCGTCGGTGACAACAACACCTTTATCTCCTCTACCAGAGGATGACGATGTACTGCCACCACAGTATGATTTGGCAGTAAAACCTAAGGTAAAAAGTGAAAAACCAGAAAAACCAGAAAAACCACAAACACGCAGTCAAGCGAAAGTGCCCACAGCCCCTCCCATGGTGGAACACAGTGACCAGGGAGGTGCCTATCCTATGATAGAAGTACCAAATCCTCGTGCAGGAACAGCAGGACATCGATCAACCATGCTCGTATATCGAACATGGAATGCTGATGATATCAAAGCAGCAGTCAACATGATACCATCGTCACATGTCGATATTGAGGGATTTATGCAGGATATAGAAAACATTAGAAGTTCTTACCACCTTAGTGGACCTGAAGTCCAACAGGTGTGGATGAAAGCATGTGGCCCTAAATGGAGTCAGATACGCGGAGACTGGAATCCTGCAGACCAGGATGGCGTACCACTGACACATGATGATCCAGTCTTGAAAACAAGAGTGGAAGCTATGATTACACGAGCAAAAGGTGTGTTAGGACCAAAGATAAATTATACTGAAATTACCAGGACAACACAGAAAGAAGGAGAACTATGGACAGAGTTTAGATGCAGATTTGAGAGTGTATTTAGGGTCCATAGTGGCATATTGCCAGGAACACCAGTGTATGAAAAACAATTGAAAAACGCTCTGATCCAACATTCCAATAAGGATATAAAAGCTTGGATACAGAAACATTGGATTGGATTGCCTACAGGCACATTGGAAGAAACACATACACACTGCTGTCATGCAGAAGGAGTCTTAAAGCAGAAAAAGACAGGGAACAGCAACAAAGGAGTGTATGTAGCACACGGAGATGATGAAATATGTTACCAACAGGGTAACTTAAGACAGCAGAAGCAGTGCAAACGCCCCCAAAAGCCATGGCAAAACAGACAAGGTGGACAGCCACAACGTCAAGGACCATGGCAACCACAACAGCAGCACAGACAGGGAGGGCCACCACGTGGTCCCCTGATTTGTTGGAACTGTGGGAGAGAGGGACATATGTATAGAAATTGTCCGAATCCACCTACTGAGGGAGCAGCAGGAGGAATTCCACAACGGAATAATCCTCCGCAGCCACAGTATCCACAATGACTAGAATCCATAATCCATGATTCCACATCAGATAGGCAGTCTGATTGTGATATGGATCTGTGTGCCTTACTGGGAAATCCGGTACCAAAACCAGAAGTGACTTTGTTGGTAAATGGACGACCAGTGACATTCCTTTGTGATACAGGAGCATGTTGTTATGTGTCGGACGCAGCTCGGAGAACCGACCAGCGTTTGAAGGACCCAGTATGAAATAAGCAGAGCACGGTACAAAGGCTAACTGAATTTAATACATAACAGTGATCATAATAATAATAAAAGGTGCGGTCTGGCGTGGTGCGCTCCCAGCAGCGCTAACGGTCCGGAGCCAGAAGCTGTTTCGGACCCAAGGACCCCGCCGACACCCCCCAGGTGGCCGCAACAACCGAGTCTGTGAAAGAAGGAACCATTATGTGAGTCCACACTCTACACACAGAACACTTAAAGGTGTACAAACAGCAAACACTTCCTGGCTTGATTACTGATCAGCTTCCAACCTGCAGGCATGGAACATCCCGTTCACAAATCACCACCGCAGTGGAAGCTGATACATGACTAACATACAGCTCAATACAATAAGGTGTGAGGGACACCACATTTACTGACTGTATAACTGTTAGTCACAAAATCCAACGTACCTCAGGAAGTGTGCTGACGAGCGTGAGACCTCACCCTCTCCTCTTTCACAGACCGTGCATCAAACCTGGACATTCTCAGCGTCCGCTGCTGATGAGATGGCTCCCAAGACGACGATCTCACCCGTCTGGTCACAAGGTCGAGTCTCTGGCAAATGCACACTGGGCACTTCAGTCTTAAATGCCAACATACTCCAATCCCTCCAGATGCACCTCAGCTGTGAGTCCTGACGAGTCGCAGGTGATCAGGGTGAAGTCCTAACAGCCTCAGCAACACAGCCACTCAGTCCCAAATGCATGCCACCTGGGAGGAAACACAAAAGGCAAACAAACCGGCAGCCAGGCCCCCCCAGCCATACAACACATGTAGAACCACATGTAATGACAACATACCTGTCCATCAATTAAGCAACGAAATCTTTAGGGTTCGCTCTGCAAATGGACAAACATCAGACGTCCCTATCACTAAACCCATAACGTTGGCAGATCCATTTGGCCTGACTTGTACTATTGTCAGTGTTGAGCATGCCACAATGTCCAGTTAACCTCCTAGGTCGAGACGGATTGACTGCATTGGGCTTGTCCATAATTGTGGAACAAGGGAAATTAGTTGTTGAACACACAGGAGGCGTTAACATGGTAAGAGAAGAAAGCGATGACCCCACATTCCACTATTACTATACATTTGACATTTCAGAAGAAGATGCTGCAGGATAGGGTAAAGATGTCGTCTTGCAAGCGACAGCCCTACTAAAAAATCCTGAACAAAAGATGTCACCACCTGACCTGCATGTCACAATGTGGCATAAAGATCCTCCAGGTCCGGATGGTGACTATGAAAACAAATTGAAAAATGTTTCACCTGTGAAGCTGACCATGACCGATTTGATTCATGATGGCAACTCAACAGCTGTCATAACAGTAACAGGTGCCACTGAAGATGTTTTAAAATTGAGATTCACAGGTATGCCTTTGCATGTGTCACTTTGTAAACCATATTTGACAGAATGGCAAGAATTGGGACTGACAGTCATAACAGCTTTGTCAGCCACTGATTGGAGCAGAGTTGGACCACGAACGGAGTTCAGTCCATCAACTAAATTGTATAAAGTGCCAGTTAATGTCTCATTGGTGCTGACAGCTGGAACACACATTGATGTGTCCACTTCACAATCCTGAGTGTTTCAGTTGAGTCCTGAAGAGGATGATCTTCTCTCTTCGGTACCATCAGGATTGTGGACAACAGGTCCTTCAGACGTAGGACTGATTAAAAATGCACAACCTGTAGTTATAAGGCCAAAAACAGAATACAGACCATGTGTAAGACAGTATCCATTGAAACCTGATGCAATTGAAGGAATCAGGCCAGTAATAGAGAATTTATTAACAGCAGGAGTAATAGTGCCATGTCCAGATTCACCATGTAACACACCCATATTTCCTGTAAAAAAGGCTCCGCCCTCAGTGGGGTGGAGAATGATTCAAGATCTGCAGGCAGTAAATGCTGCTGTGATTAAAAGAGCACCATGTGTCCCAGATCCACACACCTTGTTAAATTCGCTGAGACCAAATTCCAATAGTTTCTCAGTAATTGACATAAGTAATGCATTTTTCTCTGTGCCAGTACACCCAGATAGTCAATTCTGGTTTGCTTTTACCTTTAAAGGACAACAATATACATTCACCAGATTATCGCAGGGTTACGCAGAGAGTCCAACTATTTATTCTCAAGTCATGTCAGCATGTTTAGCCAATTTTGTTCCACCGGCAGATAGCCAACTATTAGTGTATGTTGATGACATTCTGATTGCCTCTGACACACGAGAAAACTGCATAACTGACACAGTAGCATTATTATGTTTCTTATTTGATAATGGCCACAAAGTGAGTAAAAACAAAGTTCAGTTGTGTAGGGATAAAGTAAAATATTTAGGACATGAATTATCAGCCACAGGGCGCACGATCCTGTCTGACAGGAAGGAAGCAATTTTACACGCTCCAAAACCACAAACCAAAAAGCAGATGATGTCATTTCTTGGACTGACTAATTACTGCAGGGCATGGATTCCCTGTTATGCAGAATTGACTAGTCCACTTTCTGATTTGATGTACAAGGATGATATTTCAATGTCAACCGTGTTGGAATGGAACAAAGATGCTGAGGAAGCCTTTGTAAAAGTAAAACAAACATTAGTGTCATCCACAGTTTTGGCACTACCAGATTATAGTAAACCATTCATTCAAACAGCTGATTGTAAGAATAAGTTCATGACTAGTGTTTTGGTTCAAACGTATGGCTCAAAATTGAGGCCAGTTGCCTACTACTCATCTAAATTGGATGCAGTGGCAAGTGCTCTACCACCATGTGTACAAGCTGTTGTTGCAGCCTCTATGGCTGTTCAAAGTAGCAGTAATGTTGTTCTATTCCATCAGCTGACATTGAAAGTTCCACATGCAGTCTCTGCACTTCTGTTGCAGACAAACATGAGCCTTTTATCCCCAGCAAGACATCTTTCGTGCATGTCCTTGCTATTATCACAACCACACCTTACGGTAGAGCGCTGTACAACATTGAATCCATCCACATTGATACCTTTACCTGAGGATGGTGAGCCGCACAATTGTCTTGATGTAGCTACGGTCTGTACGAAAGCACGCCCAGACCTCCGGGACACACCCATCCCAAACAGTACAATTGTGTATGTGGATGGTTCTTCCACTAAAAACGCTTATGGACAAACACAATCTGGATATGCTGTTGTCACAAATTCAGAAGTATTGGATTCTGCTTCATTGCCATCCTCATTTTCAGCACAAGCAGCTGAATTAGTTGCTTTAACTGCAGCTTGCTATCTGTTTAAAGGTACGGCTGTAACAATTTATACAGACAGCCAGTACGCTTTTAGCACAGTGCATGTGTTTGCAAAACTGTGGGAAGAGCGTGGAATGGTGACATCATCTGGAAAGCCAGTGACTCATGCCACACTCCTAACTGCACTACTGAAGGCTGTGAAATTGCCTAAACAAATTGCTATATGCAAATGTGCGGCTCACACCAAAGGCTCTGACAGTATTTCAAAAGGAAATGATTTTGCTGACAGAGCAGCAAAAGAGGCAGCAGCAGCTTCTTCTATTTTTGTTGTACAGGAAACCACTCCAGATTTGCATTTAGGTCATACACTGCTTGCTGACATGCAACAGCAGGCAACTGACAGAGAAAAACAAATGTGGATAACTAAAGGGGCTACGTATGCAAATGATTTGTATGTATGACCACAAAAGAAACCCATATTGCCAAAAAATATGTTTAAATGGGCAGCTATTATGAGCCATGGCGTGACGCATGTCTCATCAGGGGGTATGATATCACAATTGCAATCTATTTTTTGTCTTTATGGATTCGATGCATATGCAAAACAGCATTGTAGAGCATGCATGATATGTGCAAAACACAACTCACAAGGCAATTTGAGACCCCAAAGAGGCAAATTTCCAACACCACAATATCCCTTTCAAGTGATTCATATGGATTATATACAGCTGAGTAAACATGAAGGGAAGGAATTTTGTTTAGTCATAATTGATGCCTTCTCAAAATGGGTAGAATTGTTCCCTACAAAACATGCAGATGCACTTACAGTGGCTAAGGCATTATGCAAAGACATCATTCCACGATTTGGAATACCAGAAACAGTCTATTCAGATAATGGAGCGCATTTTGTTAATACAATAGTGCAATACGTAGGAGAAGCGCTACAGGTCAATCTCAAAAATCATTGTGCTTATCATCCACAAAGCGCCGGATTAGTGGAAAGGATGAATGGAACAGTAAAAAACAGACTTAGAAAGACAATGGAGGAAACAGGCAGACCATGGACACATTGTGTAGATTTGGTAAAAATGTATATAAACATAACTAGTACCATGGGGTTGACACCGTATGAAACATTGTTTGGCAGAAAATATCGATTGCCATATTATGGGCAAATTTGGGATGTACCTGAGGAAGCCAATTTGGCGGATTACATGAGAAAAATGTTAGAAGGACAACGAGGGAGAGTTCCAAACACTGATGATCCCATTTCTCCACAGGAGGACCCTAAAGTGGTACCTGGAGACTGGGTGTTGATAAGAAGCATCAAGAGAAAACACTGGCATTCACCTAAATGGGAAGGGCCCCATCAAGTACTACTCACAACACCCACAGCCTTGAAAATTGGGGAAAGAAGTACATGGATTCATTTGACTCACTGTAAGAAAGTCATTTCTGCAGACACAGACAAACAGTAAGAACAGTAGGACAAGACTAGTAATAGTGTGTGAGCTTGGTGTTAAGATCCAGGTTAGACACTAAAAGCTAGCAGAAGACATTAAGAAGCCACTGTTCTGAACATAGGTGTGCTGTAGTGTGCAGAAATGGCGAAAGAAAAAAAACAAAAGAACGAGGGTTTCTGGACCCCATGGACAGTCCTTGTTATGCTACTTTTCTTTTTTGGATTGGGCTTATTATTAAAAGCCATAAGCACGGGACATGATGATAAGGATCACCTCCGCAGATTGCAGAGACCAAAAAGAAGTAACGAAGACCCCAGTCCGAAAATAAATGCCACAGTACATAGCTGTGATAGGAACAATGCGTACAGATTTGGTATACAAGCCTGCATTCCTAGAAAAGCTTCTGTGGTTATCTCTGTACCATATAGTGCTCTTACCCATGGAATATGGGATGGTGGGGATGGTGACAGAGGGACTAATTACGGAAATAGTTTCTCATGGTATATGACTAATGATCAACAAGATAAGAGATGGGAAACGTTGGTAGCCGATGAATGGAGTAGATGGACACCAAGATGGGCACAAACCGAGTGGGCTAAGTACCAGAGTCAAATTCTCAAAATGTATCAAACAGATGATAAGCTGTCTATAGTGGTGAATACCACAGAAAAAGGAACCATATTCCCACCTGATATAGAGGGAGACTGTTGGTTGTTCCTCCTTTGGGTATACAAACCAGGAAAAGATCCGTATTTCCATTTTTTCCTCTGTGAAACAGATAGAGTACAGCAACCAATATTGACAGAATTAAGTACGTCAAAGGGGGTGTCCATACAAGCAAAGGGGGTGTCCATACAAGCAAAGGGGGTGCCCATACAAGCAAAGGGGATGTCCGTACAAGGCACAAAAGACATGAAGGCAGATGACTGGTTCCTAGTAACTACAGGAATTAGTGGACAAAATAACAATTGGCTTTTAATGGCAGAACAAGCAGGACTAGCAGCAAAGAAGGACTGTGTTGTATGTATGGGACCCAGACCTATATTACAGGTGATACCGGCAGCATTACCCAAAGACTGTCTGCTGACTGTTATGACACAGACATACATTGCAGCAAACAACTATTGTTCTAAGTGGGACACGATCTATCCACTGACCAAATTGACTAAGATCAAACCTTTATTTTCAAGCAAAGTTGGGCATGCTAACCATACATGTGTAAACTTGACAGGGACAAGTAAGACTTTGGGTAGCTTAAGCCACACTGCCTGGTGTAAGAATGTGGTCCATAGTACTCCCACATTCAAACCTGTTGGTAGGAGTGACGTATGGTGGTGGTGTGGTGATAACAGAATCTTTGACAGACTGCCACGAAATGTGTCAGGTTATTGTGCATTAATATCATTATTGTTACCAGTTAAAGCCATACCCATGACCCCTGAAGACGTTACGACATATGCAGCCTCTCTTATTCCTGAAGATTGGCAGAAAGGCATAGCCAGACATAGAGTAAAAAGAGAGTGGAAAGGAGTAGGAAATCCAACATATATTGATGCAATAGGAGTCCCCAGAGGAGTGCCTGACGAGTATAAACTGGTTGAGCAAATAGCAGCTGGATTCGAATCTTCCATCTGTTGGTGGTGTTCAATTAATAAAAACGTGGACAGAATAAACTACATCCACTACAATGTACAGAAATTAGGAAATTGGACTGAGGAAGGATTTAAGGCTGTCCATTCACAGTTAGAAGCCACGTCCCTTATGGCCTTCCAGAATCGTATTGCTCTGGATATGTTGTTGGCGGAGAAAGGAGGTGTTTGTGCCATGTTCGGAGAACAATGCTGCACATTCATTCCCAACAACACGGCTGCAGACGGCAGTCTCACTCAAGCCATTGACGGGCTGAGGACGTTGAACAGGAAGATGAAAGAGCACAGTGGAGTAAACACCGAAGGCTGGGATTGGTGGCTGGAAGGGATGGGAAGATGGAGGTCTTTGATTTCTTCACTATTAGTGTCTATAGCAGTATTTGCTGCAATTCTAACATTGTGTGGATGTTGTTGTATTCCATGTCTCCGAGGCCTTGTAAATAGAATGATAACCACAGCAATAAGTCCAGGACCAGGAGGGGGACCAGCATCATATCCACTCCTGGGGCAAGACGACACCGAGGAGGACGATGACTCCCATGACCTGTACCCAGACCAATGGAAGTATGATGACCCAGACACCGATGATGGTGACAATGATGACATCACCTCTGGGGTGTAAGCCTATAGAACATACCATGATGAACCTCTTAGTGAAAATCTCAAAAAGAAGTGCTAAGCTAGGTGATAACTACTACTGTATGTTTAACAGGCGATAAACAGGAGGGGAATGTTAAAGATTTTGTATATATGTTATCACTCTTAAACATTTGGACCTTTGTCTTCTTTCTCATGAGAACGGTGTTGTGCTGTTTGCACTAACCCTGAGAATGTACGTGTTATTCAACCTTGTTTTAGCATGCTGGGGTCAATCTGAACTGGGAATGAAGAGCTGGATGTACTTATTATTATTATACAACTTGTTTTTGTAGCCGCTAACGACTGGGAGTGAAGCATGACAGGGTCAGTCATGAACTGGGAGTAATAGACCTGAAGGTTGTTTTGACTGTTGTGATGTGATGCTTAGAAGACCAGGACACTCCAGGCAGATGCACAACAGCTGATAACTGCAACAGACGAACGAGATGTTCTGACCTCCGACGATAAGAGTAAAAGAAAGAAACTGTTTTTCCTTACAGCTGCGCTTATTGACGTATGTGTTTATGTTACGGGAAGAAACTTGTCTCGCGTTGTCCCCCCCCCCCTTAGGACAAGTTTTATGATGTAATGAGGGCATCTCTAATAAAAAGAGCGGGAGCACAGGCCAGACTTTAGTGTAGCCTTGGTGTACAGCCTGGACTGCACTCCGCGCGTGATTAATTTGACTTTCTGTCTCACTGGTGTTTCTTGACTCTGTTTGTCTTATCAAAGGTTTTAAGAATGTTTGGAGGAGAAAATACCCAACAGGTGTCAACATTTTTTTTGTGTTCAACAAAATCTGCACAAGTGTCCATGTGTGTTTATTTTCCTTCCTAGGTGGTTTGGAACTGATCTCTGGGAAAGCTGTGCTGCAGAAGAGTCTCTCACCTTTTATTATGATGATTGGCTGCACCTGCTGTGATCTCGTGCGGCTCTCTATTAGGAGGAAGTTACGACACCTGTGATATTCACGTGCAGATCTAAGGGCTTTCAGCTGGTACCTATGTGGTAATGAGAAGCTGCATTTAAGCCAGCAGGGAGTTGGACTGGATTGCCGGAGAATTGAACTTTGTTGCATTCTTGTGATGAGTATGTGAGGACGCCGAGGGCTGCTCCAGAGGCTGACATCACGTCTGTGAAGGAGGATGAGGGTGAGAGGCAAGCGCTGTCAGCACACGTCAGAGGTGATTATTTCTAAAAGCTTAATTGTTTATATGTTGTGGCGTTTGACGTAGTTAAAAGTAAAGAATTGAAGATAGTTGTTCTGATTGCTCCTCACGGCTGTGGTGAAGGGATTGATGATCTTCCACTCACTGTGAGCAGCTGTTTGTGTGAAGTAGGTCCGCAGTAAGATCTGAACGTGTTGTCTGTGGAGAAAATTGTGGATAATGATAGTATGAATAACCTCACTTCTGCTCCTCCTTCACAGAGCATTGTTCTGGAAAGCCACCTGCGGAAGGGGTGTTGACGGAACGATTGAGTCCAGAAGATTCGGGCTCGGATCTGTTGTGGCGCTGAGAGAGTGCGCCACTTGTCCACCTCTCCAGACTTTTATTTACTCAAAGGATTGCTGATCATGGAAAAGTAGAACTGAGAACATTTAAATACACAGACCACAATGTACTGGACTTGGAGCACGATATAGACCCAGACAATAATTTCTTCTCAAATATCAATGACAGTTGTTGCTATTATACAGATGAACAGTTTAATCGGATCATTAAAACGGATAACAAATGATCAATAATCCATTTCAACAGCAGAAGTCTATATGCAAACTTTAACAACATTAAAGAATATTTAAGTCAGTTTAAAAAAATATTGAACATAATTGCTATATCAGAAACATGGATCAATGAAGATAAAGGAATGGATTTTGAACTGGATGGATATGAATTTAATTGTGTAAACAGAAAGAATAAGAGTGGAGGAGGAGTGGCTGTGTATGTGGATAAGAACATGGATTATAAAATAGTAGACAATATGACAACTGTGATTGATAACTTATTAGAATGTATACCTATTGAAATATGTGAAGAAAAAAGCAAAAATGTATTAGTCAGCTGTATATATAGAGCACCAGGATCTAGTATTGAAACATTCACTGACTGTATGGGAAAAATGTTCTCAAAAACTAATCAAAAAACTGTGTTCATTTGTGGTGACTTAAATATTGATCTGCTCAATCCAAATAAGCATAAAATAACAGATGAATTTATCAGTATAATGTACAGTATGAGTTTATATCCAAAAATCACCAGGCCAAGCAGAATTACATCCCATAGTGCCACCTTAATTGATAATATATTCAGCAATGATATTGAGAATAACACTGTGAGTGGATTATTAATCAATAACATTAGTGATCATCTACCAGTTTTCATCGTTTATAATAGAAACCATCGGCGGAATCAGCCAGAGGAGAAAATAAAATACAGGCGAGTGCGGACAGAGGAAAACATGAACACACTAAAGAAGGATTTACAGGAGCAAAACTGGGAAAAGGTATACAGTGAAAGTGATGTTGATAGTGCATATGAAACTTTTTTACAAATATTTACATCATTATATGATAAAAATTGTCCAATTAAACAAGACTACAGAAAACAAAAAATCCAAGCTCGACCATGGATGACGAAAGGGTTACGAAATGCATGTAATAAGAAAATACACTGTATAGAGAATTCATAAAACTAAAGACTAAAGAGGCAGAAAATAGATATAAGAAATACAAAAATAGATTAACTAATATTATACGGGTATGTAGGAAGGAATATTATAGTAACATATTATATAATAACAAAAACAATATTAAAGGAATATGGGATATATTAAATAGCATTATCAAAAATGGTAATAAAAAACAGAGTTACCCTCAGTATTTCATTGATAATAATGTCAAGAAGGAAAATAAGGATGAGGTAGTCAACGGTTTTAATAATTTTTTTGTAAATATTGGACCAAGCTTGGCAGAAAAAATTCCCGATTCCCAACCTGAGGATTGGGATAATAATCTCATAGAAAGAAATCCCTGTTCAATGTTCCTCACAGCAGTGGATGGAAATGAAATTATAGACATTGTGAATAATTGTAAATATAAAACATCTACCGATTTAAATGAAATTGATATGGTGGTGGTAAAACAGGTCATTGAATGGATTGTAGAACCATTAACATACATCTGTAACTTATCATTTCAAACCGGTAATTTCCCAATCAAATGAAAATAGCTAAGGTTGTGCCGCTGTATAAGACTGGGGATAGACACCACTTCACAAATTATAGACCTGTTTCTTTGCTTCCACAATTTTCCAAATTATTAGAAAAGTTATTCAATAATAGATTAGACAAATTCATAAATAAACATAAATTACTTACTGATAGTCAATATGGATTCAGAGCACATAGTTCAACATCACTTGCATTAATAGAATCAGTTGAGGAGATTACAAACGCCATAGACCACAAATTACATTCAGTTGGAATATTTATAGATCTTAAAAAGGCTTTTGATACAATTAATCATGACATATTAATCAATAAACTTGAACAGTATGGGATTAGGGGGTTGGTGTTGCACTGGGTGAGAAGCTACTTAAGTAACAGAAAACAGTTTGTGAAGTTGGGGGAATATACATCATCATGCTTGGACAATGCTTGTGGCGTCCCACAGGGGTCAGTATTGGGTCCAAAACTGTTTCTAATTTATATAAATGATATTGTCAATGTTTCCAAAATATTAAAATTAGTATTATTTGCAGATGACACAAGCATTTTTTGTTCAGGGGGGATTTGCAGGAGTTACTGAGGAGGATCAGTATAGAAATGGGAAAATTGAAAATATGGTTTGACAGAAATAAATTATCATTAAACTTAAGTAAAACAAAACACATGTTATTTGGCTATTGTAATACAGATATACAGGTTCAGTTACAAGTCGAGGGGGTAGATATTGAAAGGGTACATGAAAATAAGTTTCTGGGGGTGATAATAGATGATAAGATAAACTGGAAGACTCATATAAAACATATTCAAAGTAAACTGTCAAGAAGCATTTCAGTTCTAAACAAAGCGAAACATATTCTGGACCACAACTCACTCCGCATTCTTTACTGCTCACTGGTTTTACCATATTTACAGTACTGTGCAGAGGTATGGGGTAATACTTATAAAGGTACAACACAATCACTGTCAGTAATGCAGAAAAGAGCTATAAGAATTATTCATAATACTGGCTATAGAGATCATACAAATCCACTATTTTTACAATCCAAATTCTTAAAATTCACAGACTTGGTTCATTTTCAAACAGTACAAATTGTGTATAAAGCAATAAACAATTTACTACCAGCAAATATTAAAAATATGTTTTTTAACAGATCAGGGGATTACAGTCTGAGGGGGAAATTTAATTTAAAGCATCAGTGGGCACGAACAACATTAAAAGGTTTCTGTATTTCTGTCTGTGGGGTGAGGATGTGGAACAGATTGGGAGTGGGGCTCAAGCAATGTCCAAGCATGAACCAGTTCAAACAGCGGTACAAAAATATGTTTTTTTCTGGGTATAGGGAGGAGGAAGGGTAATGAGGGTTAGGGTGTTTTTGTTGTTTGCTTCGGCTTGTAAATATATAGTATTTTGTATGTAAGTAGGTATGTGTAGGTGTATATTTATGTTTGTGTATATATATGTGTATATATGTATATGTGTATATATGTGTATGTTGATGTGTATATGTATGTGTGTGTATATATATGTATATATATATATATATATTGATATCGGTTTAGGTGTGTAGGAATTTATGTGTATATGTGGCAAAGGGTATTACTGGTTGTGGGGAAGAAGGGGTAGGGATAAATAAGCTGATGCTTCACCCTACCCCTTTTCGGACATGTTGGGTACACAGTAGGAACTTTTTTGTTGTTGTCTTTACTGATCTATCTTGTAATTGTTGTTGTATCAAATGTTCGAAATAAACAGTTTTCATTCATTCATTCATTCATTCATTCATTCATTCATTCATTCATTCATTCATTCATTATTACTTAGATTTTATATACAGCACAGGGTGACAGTAATAAATCTGTTTTTCTTTCTGGAGCTGCTTCTGGTCAATTAGTGCTGGGTTCTGTTGGACTCTGGGCCGCTCCTCGACCTGTGTTCCTCACATAACAATTTTTACTTTATGAAACTTCAGACATGACAGTAATTTTAAATAACTTGTCCAAAATTAGTTTGGTTAAAATTTGAACCATAAGTTAAAAATGTATGCCTCTGGATGACTTAGGTCATATTGCGAGCATATCGGTATGGTGTTAAAGGAAATGTTTTTTTCTTTTTCCTTTTGGGGCTGTTTTTCCTTTGTTTGCAGAGGATTGAGATGCTTTTTATACAAGCAGTTCTCTTCTGTTTGCAAAGGTTATAACTATGTGTCTGTTACAAAACTTTTAACAGGTGGGTACTGAACTAATTTTAAAAATGCTTGTCGCTGTTCAGCTTTGTTTATTTTGTTTATCCGTTTTAAAGTTATCAGATAAAAATTAATCGGAAGATAATTGGTCCGATAATGGTTTTTAAAGTTATCTAAAAAGATAATCCAATACTGAAAACATTATCTTCGATAATTATCTGTTATCGTATATATATATATATATATATATATATATATATATATATACGAGGTCTGTCAATAAACGCACTTTCGCACTTTCTTTCATTACAAAATCTCCTTTAACAGTGGAATGTCTGGATAAACTGCTGATCCCGACCTCTCCTGAAAGTTCTCTGTTCTCTCATGACTTCCTGGGTCAACAGAGGCTTAAATTTGGAAGTTTTCAGCTTGAAACAGGCAGACAGCGGCAGCTCAGAGCGCGTCGCGACGTCCCGCTCTGTGGGCAGTCCTTAAAGCGACAGCATCACGCCATAATCTCTCATCAGCCGTTAAAATTTTCACTGAAAACCAGTTGAATTTCTCCAATGGTGTCCACTTCAATGTGCCTCACAGTTTTTGAAAAAATTTTGATCAAGCAAAGCGCCAGTCTCTCAGGAAGTTCTCAGACAAAGAGATTGTGATGGGAGGGGTGGACCACTCCTTACTCAAAGCCAGCCCACAGGCGAATGACGTAACCGACAGGTGTGAAAAAACTCACGCATGCCCACGAGGGTTCAAGCTTGTCTGATGTAATCGCACGTGATTCAAATCCATATAGTTTTTGAAAACAGACCTCGTATATACAGTATTCATGTTTTGCAATTAATGGTTTGTGGAAAATTTACAATTTGCAGCTGATTCGGGTTTTGCGGGTTAAAAGAGATGTTCTGAGGTGAGGTCCAGCTGGACTCATGTGCATAAACAACGCCAGAGCAAAGACCTCTGCTGCCACGTCACCAACACGACCTCACTGTTACGACTTGTCTAATACAGTCTTCATTCATTCAGCAGCGTTTGGGTTAAAAAGGAGTCTGGATTCTCACCTTTTTGTATGAACGTGAATTGTGGTCAGCGAGAAAAGCGCAAAATATTTCCTCATCATCAGCTCCATAAAAACCAAAGAAGTCCACAGTGAGCTCAGACTGCTGCTGAAAGCTGAGGTGTTTGGAGAGTGAAATAAACAACATGTGAACCACAGCGGCATCAGCTGGAAGCTGTAACCTCGCTGTCAAATACAGATACGACCCCCCCGTGACCTTACGCGGGATTTACAGTTACTGATTACAGTGTTTGAAAATGTTTGTGCTCTGCTTAATGCACACAGAAGAATTTATTTGGATATATAGAGCCCATATTTGGATCAGCGCTGGAACCAGACTCCAGTCTGAGTCTGGATGGAATGTTCTGGGCCTCCTCGGGCTGTGATCCAAGACTTTAAGAAATTAAGCACTGACAAGAACAAACAAGTTTATCTGTGTTCTAAAAAGGAAGCTACAAACTGTAAAGGAAACAAGAAGCAGCCGAAGACACAGACCCAGATATTTAACCAAATATCAACTGTCATCAAATCTGGATGTCAAACTGAACTGAACTGACATCAAGGTTCACCACACGAGGATGACATCATAACACCACACCGGTGTCTACCGCACCAGCCTGCGCCCTCATGTGGCTAGAATAAATCAAATGTTTCTGTCGGTCCTGTGTCTGGAGATTAAAGCTAATGTGCACGTTTTGATGTGGGACTAAACCCACTCATGTAAACTCCACACAGAAAGGAACCAAACCTACAACCTTCTTCATGTGGAGGAGTCGTGTTGCTAACCAGCCCTGAGCTGTGCCTCCACTCATCTCTCCCACGGCGTTGCGGTTGCTGGACATAATCTCTGGTAAAACAGACACGGTGAGGTTTACCACTGTGCCACATTAATTACGTTTTATTGCACTTTCGGTGACTTTACGGCCGAAAAGAATTTTTTATGCTGTTTGTAAAGAGAGCAGGATTTCAAAGGAAGGTTAAAAAGAAGCCATGAGACCCTGTCAGTCAGACCTGTAATCAGATTAAAGGGTCCAAACGCAGGGGACCTGAGGAACATGTGGCGTCTCATCAGCAAGTTCTCACAGATCATTTGACTTCATTTGTGCTGAGGAGACAAACAGAGAAAAGACTGTTGGCAGCAGAAACCTCTGAGCGTTACCACGGTTACCACAGAACTGATGTGAACGCAGCAAGGGACGAGAGACGAGAGACAAGAGATGAGGGACAAGAGACGAGGGATGAGAGATGAGAGCTCAACAACAGACCTCAACGGCAGACCTCAACGACAGACCTCAACAACAGACCTCAGAGAAAGACCTCAGCAACAGACCTCAAGGACAGACCTCAACAACAGACCTCAGAGACAGATCTCAATGACAGACCTCAGAGACAGACCTCACAACAGACCTCAGCAACAGACCTCAGAGACAGACCTCACAACAGACCTCAGCAACAGACCTCAGAGACAGACCTCAATGACAGACCTCAACAACAGACCTCAGACGGGGACTAGAAGGAGAGAGCATATCTCACCCATATTGGCCTCTCTTCATTGGCTTCCTGTTAATTCTAGAATAGAATTTAAAATTCTTCTTCTTACTTATAAGGTTTTGAATAATCAGGTCCCATCTTATCTTAGGGACCTCGTAGTACCATATCACCCCAATAGAGCGCTTCGCTCTCAGACTGCAGGCTTACTTGTAGTTCCTAGGGTTTGTAAGAGTAGAATGGGAGGCAGAGCCTTCAGCTTTCAGGCTCCTCTCCTGTGGAACCAGCTCCCAATTCAGATCAGGGAGACAGACACCCTCTCTACTTTTAAGATTAGGCTTAAAACTTTCCTTTTTGCTAAAGCTTATAGTTAGGGCTGGATCAGGTGACCCTGAACCATCCCTTAGTTATGCTGCTATAGACGTAGACTGCTGGGGGGTTCCCATGATGCACTGTTTCTTTCTCTTTTTGCTCTGTATGCACCACTCTGCATTTAATCATTAGTGATCGATCTCTGCTCCCCTCCACAGCATGTCTTTTTCCTGGTTCTCTCCCTCAGCCCCAACCAGTCCCAGCAGAAGACTGCCCCTCCCTGAGCCTGGTTCTGCTGGAGGTTTCTTCCTGTTAAAAGGGAGTTTTTCCTTCCCACTGTAGCCAAGTGCTTGCTCACAGGGGGTCGTTTTGACCGTTGGGGTTTTACATCATTATTGTATGGCCTTGCCTTACAATATAAAGCGCCTTGGGGCAACTGTTTGTTGTGATTTGGCGCTATATAAAAAAAATTGATTGATTGATTGATTGATTAATTCTTTTACTGTTAAGAGTTTACTTTGTTTAGTCCTTTGATTCCTGGGTGCGTTCCTGGTATAAGTACTCATTGCAGTTATTGTTATTAATAATGAATGTATGATTTTTCAATATATAAGTCGCACCCACATTTAAGTCACACGACCTCCCAAACTAGCAACAAAACCGTGACTTACACTTCAGAAATGACCAATAAGCCCAGTTTCACATTTATTTGTTTTTCCTGATGTCATCACAAAACGTGACACATTTTCGTGATGTTGTCAAATTTCAGTCACTGTTTTTAATCCTAAAAATAATCCATGTTTAACCTTTCTCCCCAAAACACAAGAGAGGCAGGTCAGCAAGCAACTCAAGCACCACTTGGAGACTCACAATGTCCATAACCAGGTTTAGTCTGGCTTCAGATCTGGACATAGTCTCATCAGCGCTACACTTAAAGTCCTCAGTGACATCATATGTGCCATTGATAACAAAAAGCATCGTGTAGCTGCATTTGTTAATCTGTCAAAGTTTATTTGACTCCATAGAACATGAAATGCTGCTGAACGGGCTCAGACTTTCTGGCTCGGTTCAAGAGTTACTGTTCTGGTCGTCTACAGTCTGTGTGTGTGTGTTGGGGGCTTCTTTCAGATCCCCTGCCCCTATCTAATGGTGTACCACAAGGAAGCATATTGGGTCCTACACTATTCAATATTTCTGTTAATAGCATTCGGTTGCTCCTGTTTCAGTTTTCTGTGTTGTGTGGGCCGCTGAAGAGGAGGTACTGCTGGCCCACCACCACAAGATGGCGCCCTGCTTGAAGTGCGGGCTTCAAGCATGAGAGGGCATCGGAGCGACCGGGAGTGACAGCTGTCACTCATCATCCGTACCAGCTGTCACTCATCCACTACACCACCACCATAAAGGTCGGACTGCAACTCCACCTCCTGCAACTCCACCTCCCCGCCGAGAAATCAGCTACCATTCAGGTAATTTCTCTGCTGAACCTTAATTCGAGCATTAGTCTGATCTCTTTTGCAGCCATTTTCCTGGGACGGATACCCTGTCTGCTGAGTTGGCGTTTGGTGTGGACTGCGACGGCTTCGCCTCCCACCCCACCCAGATAAGTGGTTATCTCGGGAGCTACATGAGTGTGTGATTCGGAGGTGGAGGTTCTCCCTCCTAACTAAACACTGAATGTGGGATTACTGAGTGTGCGAACTCACACTCATCAGTACTGTCTCTGTTCTCTGCCAGCAGTACCGGGTCTGACTGCTGAAGACAGTGGCCACCTGGGGCGCAGGGCTTGGCGGCTCCGGTGTTCTTCAGCTCCGTTGGTGGTAGAAGCTGTGTGGGATCCGGCTCTTCTCTCACCAGACGTCTTCTATCATCGAGCCTGCCCACACGTCACCTTGTGTATAATTGACATTCCACCATATGGGCTTATCCATTGTCCGTTCATTAACGCCCCCTGTTGTGGGTCCGTGTCACGACACTTTCACAACAGGATTTCTCGGCCAGCGTCATGGATCCCGAGGGGCGTCAA
The DNA here is from genome assembly GCF_902500255.1 of Thalassophryne amazonica. Lineage (NCBI taxonomy): Eukaryota > Metazoa > Chordata > Actinopteri > Batrachoidiformes > Batrachoididae > Thalassophryne > Thalassophryne amazonica. The sequence continues at coordinate 1,252,729 of NC_047109.1, forward strand.
CCACCGCTTGAACAGCCAATGGAAGAGCGAGGTGCACAGGCACCAGCAGGAGGCGTGTTAGGTGAGCTGCAGCACATCTTAACCGCTTTTACTGCTCGGTTGGAGTTAGTCACGAGCAGAGCATTATTCTCAATTGTAGGATGGAGGCTCTCACCGCCCAGGTGGAAGCGCATGCTCAGGGCGCTGCTGCAGCACCTCCTCCTGCTGACCGTATGCCAGAGACAGACATTCCACTGGTCGTTCAACGAACCCCCCCACCTTCCCCTGAAGCATACATAAGCCCTCCGGAGCCGTACGGAGGCTGTGTGGAGACGTGCGCGGACTTCTTGATGCAGTGCTCGCTCGTCTTTTCACAGCGTCCCGTCATGTACGCGTCAGACGCTAGCCGGGTGGCTTACGTTATAAATTTGCTTCGAGGAGAGGCACGCGCCTGGGCTACGGCGCTCTGGGAGCAGAACTCACGGCTCCTAACAATTTACACTGAGTTTGTGAGGGAGTTCCGACAGGTGTTCGACCACCCTCATAGAGGCGAGACCGCTTCAAGCGTGCTGCTGTCGATACGACAGGGGTGTTGGAGCGAAGCGAAGTATGCAGTCAACTTCCGCATCGCGGCAGCGCGAGCCGGCTGGAATGCTGTTGCGCTCCACGCCGCCTTTGTAAACGGACTGTCTCTGGTCCTTAAGGAGCACCTGGTGACGAAGGACAAGCCGTGGGATTTAGATGGGCTTATCGACCTGGTTATACGGTTAGACAACCGATTAACAGAACACCGACGGGAGCAAGACGAAGGGCGTGGTCAGGCACAAGCTGTCCCTCTTCCTCCCGGGTCCGAAAGGGAGCCGTCGTCCCCAGGCTCCACAGCCAGGGCTCTCCACGTGACGACAACTCCCCCTGCTGACGTTGCTATGGAAACGAGCAGGGCCAAAGAGCGATCATATCAGAGACAAAGGAGGCTGATCCGTGGAGAGTGTTTTCTCTGCAGCTCAACCGAGCACACACAGAGAGAATGCCCCAAACGGTCAAAACAACAGCACTCGTCCTTAGAGACTGGGCTAAGGGTGGGTCACAACACCCACGCGGGGAGACCCCGACAATCTGCATGTATCCCAGTTACGATCCTGAGTGGGGATCTAACCCTTCACGCCCCAGCACTGGTGGACACGGGGTCAGAGGGGAATCTGCTGGATAGCAGATGGGCAAAGGAGGTTGGGCTCCCTCTAGTGGCCTTACTGTCACCATTGTCGGTGCGGGCACTAGATGGCACCCTTCTTCCACTAATCACACACCAGACACAGCCAGTGACATTGGTGGTGTCTGGGAATCACAGGGAGGAGATTGTGTTTTATGTAACACCTTCTACCTCCCGAGTGATTTTGGGTTTTCCATGGGTGTTAAAACACAATCCCCGGATTGATTGGCCGTCTGGGGTTGTGGTGCAGTGGAGCGAAACCTGCCACCGGGAGTGTTTAGGATCCTCGGTTCCACCCGGTGTGACAGCTAAGGAGGAGGTTTTAGTCCCCCCCAATCTGGCGGCGGTGCCAGCCGAGTACCATGACCTTGCTGACATCTTCAGCAAGGATCTGGCACTCACGCTGCCCCCACACCATCCGTACGATTGTGCCATTGATTTGATACCGGGCGCTGAGTACCCGTCCAGCAGGCTGTACAACCTCTCACGTCCGGAACGCGAATCAATGGAGACCTACATCCAGGACTCGTTAGCTGCCGGGTTGATCCGGAACTCCACCTCCCCGATGGGTGCTGGTTTCTTTTTTGTGGGCAAGAAGGACGGCGGGCTCCGTCCATGCATTGATTACAGAGGGCTGAACGAGATCACGGTTCGCAACCGATACCCGTTACCTCTGTTGGATTCAGTGTTCACGCCCCTGCATGGAGCCCAAATTTTCACGAAATTGGATCTTAGGAATGCTTATCACCTGGTTCAGATCCGGGAGGGAGACGAGTGGAAGACGGCATTTAACACCCCGTTAGGTCACTTTGAGTACCTGGTCATGCCGTTCGGCCTCACCAATGCGCTCGCGACGTTCCAAGTGTTGGTTAATGACGTCTTGCGGGACTTCCTGCATCGGTTTGTCTTCGTATATCTAGACGATATACTCATCTTTTCTCCGGATCCTGAGACCCATGTCAAGCATGTACGTCAGGTCCTACAGCGGTTGTTGGAGAACCGGCTGTTTGTGAAGGGCGAGAAGTGTGAGTTCCACCGCACTTCTTTGTCCTTCCTGGGGTTCATAATCTCCTCCAACTCCGTCGCCCCTGATCCGGCCAAGGTTGCGGCGGTGAGAGATTGGCCCCAACCAACAAAACGTAGGAAACTACAACAGTTCCTCGGTTTTGCAAATTTCTACCGGAGGTTCATCAAGGGCTACAGTCAGGTAGTTAGCCCCCTGACAGCCCTGACCTCCACAAAAGTCCCCTTCACCTGGTCGGATCGGTGCGAAGCCGCGTTTAGGGAGTTAAAACGCTGGTTCTCGACTGCACCGGTTCTGGTGCAGCCCGATTCCAATCGCCAGTTCGTAGTTGAAGTGGACGCCTCTGACTCAGGGATAGGAGCCGTGCTATCCCAGAGCGGGGAGTCTGACAAGGTTCTCCATCCATGTGCCTACTTTTCCCGCAGGTTGACCCCAGCTGAACGGAACTATGACGTCGGCAATAGGGAACTTCTTGCTGTGAACGAGGCTCTTGAGGAGTGGAGACACCTGTTGGAGGGAGCATCGGTACCATTTACGGTTTTCACGGACCATCGGAACCTGGAGTACATTCGGACCGCCAGGCGTCTGAACCCCAGGCAAGCCGCTGGTCACTGTTCTTCGGGCGTTTTGACTTCCGGATCACCGGTTTTGACTTCCGATCTTCCGGACGCCCTGTCCCGGGTGCATGAAGAGGAGGTCAGGACCGAGCTGTCAGACCCCCCTGAAACCATCCTCCCCGAGTCCACTGTCATGGCCACCCTTATCTGGGACGTGGAGAAGACCGTCCGGGAGGCCCTGACACGGAGCCCGGACCCGGGGACAGGTCCGAAGGACAAATTGTACGTCCCACCAGAGGCCAGGGCTGTGGTCCTTGACTTCTGTCATGGTTCCAAGCTCTCCTGTCATCCAGGGGTGTGAAGGACCGTGGCAGTGGTCCGGCAGCGCTTCTGGTGGGCGTCTATGGAAGCCGACGTCCGGGAGTATGTCCAGGCCTGCACCACCTGTGCCAGGGACAAAGCCGACCACCGCAAGGCCCAAGGCCTCCTCCAGCCTCTGCCCGTGCCTCATCACCCCTGGTCTCACATTGGCCTGGACTTTGTCACGGGCCTCCCGCCATCCCAGGGCATGACTTCCATCCTCACGATAGTGGACCGGTTCTCCAAGGCGGCCCACTTCGTGGCCCTCCCGAAGCTCCCGACGGCCCAGGAGACTGCAGACCTCCTGGTCCACCATGTCGTGCGTCTGCATGGGATTCCATCGGACATTGTCTCGGATCATGGTCCTCAGTTCTCCTCCCAGGTCTGGAGGAATTTCTGCAGGGAACTGGGGGCCACCATCAGTCTCTCGTCTGGGTACCACCCCCAGACGAACGGGCAGGCAGAGCGGACGAACCAGGAACTGGAGCAGGCCCTCCACTGCGTGACCTCCGCGTACCCAACGGCCTGGAGTAACCATCTGGCCTGGATTGAGTACGCTCATAATAGCCAAGTTTCATCTGCCACCGGCCTCTCCCCGTTTGATGTATGTTTGGGGTGCCAGCCCCCTTTGTTTCCGCTAGTGGAGGGAGAGGTCGGGGTGCCCTCGGTCCAGGCCCATCTGAGGAAGTGCCATCGGGTGTGGCGTACCGCCCGCTCTGTCCTGCTCAGAGCCCGGACGAGGGCTAAGGCCCATGCAGACCGCCGGCGTTCCCCGGCCCCTGCATACCAGCCCGGGCAGGAGGTCTGGCTATCCACTAAGGACATCCCCCTGCAGGTGGAATCCCAGAAACTTAAGGACATACTCAATGTCCTCAGTCCGGCCACAGTGAAGCTGAAGCTGCCAGCTTCACTGCGGATACACCCCGTTTTTCATGTGTCCAGACTCAAGCCCTGCCATACCTCACCTTTGTGTGCCCCGGCACCAGCGCCGCCTCCTGCCCGGATCATTGACGGGGAGCACGCGTGGACAGTACGCCGGCTCCTGGACGTCCGTCGAAAGGGCCGGGGGTTCCAGTATCTGGTGGACTGGGAGGGTTATGGCCCCGAAGAGCGCTCCTGGGTGAAGAGGAGCTTCATCCTGGACCCGGCCCTCCTGGCCGACTTCTACACCCGTCACCCGGACAAGCCTGGTCGGGCACCAGGAGGCGCCCGTTGAGGGGGGGGGGGGTCCTGTTGTGTGGGCCGCTGAAGAGGAGGTACTGCTGGCCCACCACCACAAGATGGTGCCATGCTTGAAGTGCGGGCTTCAAGCATGAGAGGGCGTCGGAGCGACCGGGAGTGACAGCTGTCACTCATCATCCGTACCAGCTGTCACTCATCCACTACACATCACCACCACCATAAAGGTCGGACTGCAACTCCACCTCCCCGCCGAGAAATCAGCTACCATTCAGGTAATTTCTCTGCTGAACCTTAATTCGAGCATTAGTCTGATCTCTTTTGCAGCCGTTTTCCTGGGACGGATACCCTGTCTGCTGAGTTGGCGTTTGGTGTGGACTGCGACGGCTTCACCTCCCACCCCACCCAGATAAGTGGTTATCTCGGGAGCTGCACGAGTGTGTGATTCGGAGGTGGAGGTGCTCCCTCCTAACTAAACACTGACTGTGGGATTACTGAGTGTGCGAACTCACACTCATCAGTACTGTCTCTGTTCTCTGCCAGCAGTACCGGGTCTGACTGCTGAAGACAGTGGCCACCTGGGGCGCAGGGCTTGGCGGCTCCGGTGTTCTTCAGCTCCGTTGGTGGTGGAAGCTGTGTGGGATCTGGCCCTTCTCTCGCCAGACGTCTTCTATCTTCGAGCCTGCCCACACGTCACCTTGTGTATAATTGACATTCCACCATATTGTTATTGTCTGTACTTCGTTGTGTGATTCACAACATTAAATTGTTACTTTTTGGCTTATTCATTGTCCGTTCATTAACGCCCCCTGTTGTGGGTCCGTGTCACAACACTTTCACAACATTCTGACCTGAAAGCTTTGCTCATCTATTCCTCTCTCCTCTGTTAAAAATTCAGATACACTCAACTGTATAAGATCACTGCACTTGCTTTTAGCCATTTGTTTTTTTAACTCGAACACTGTAACTTTTGTAAATATGACTCCTTACTGTCATCATGGTTTTATTTTCATTTTGTGCTGCCTCTTGGTCTAGTCGTCATTGTAAGTGAGAACTGGTTCTCCATTGACCCACCTGGTTAAATAAAGGTTAACTAAATAAAAAATACCCCCGCCCCACCCCGGTGTCACCCCAAATTTTATGATACCAAGACAAAATAATTTCATGATACCATTATGTATCATGAACTAACAGATTAAACCACTTTGTGTGGCGTCATCATTAACTTGGTGTGAGATGGGGGTTGGACTAATCGTTGCAGCTATACTCAGTTATACCCCCGTCACACTTAGAGGCCAAATGAAAATTTGACCTCTATTTGGGCAAAGTTGAGCTGCATTCGAAAACCTCTGACAGCTTCCTGAGTGCATCCAAACAGTCAGGCCCATTTGTGTGGCCAGCCCAAATGTAGAGCACGTGCACCCAACTCTTGCGATGCGTTTGAGGTGGAAAAAAAGCTCAAAAAGTGGTTGAAGTGCAGTCTGACTGCATTCTAAGCATTCAAAGTGGCACCTCAACAGCATTCAGAGCATTCTCGAAATGGTCCAAGCAAGCCAAATCCTGCCGGCATGTCCTGATTGTGCTCCAGATGAGCTGGACTTCACGCCAGTGTAACCCGTTCAGGGTGCGCAAAGGAAATATAGTAATGTGCAAAGTTTGTGGCACGCAATCATTATGTGAACCAGACATGAACCTTGCGCGGTCACACAGAAACACCGTGTATCACTGCGAGTCAAGCGTCTCAGAGCCACAGGGCAGTGCGTCACAGTGCAGGCAGTGCATGAGCTGTCATGTCAGCTGAATGTTCAGCCGCGCCATGCGTGAACACATAACAGCTGATTGCTTTTCATTTGATCCAGCCTGACATGTGCAGCATGTGTCAGGCTGGATCAAATGATTGAATAGTTGCATGTGTGTGCTCATAATGGGTGAACAATCCGCTGAGTGTGCGTGATGCTGGATCAAATGATTGAATAGCTGCATGTGTGTGTGCTCATATCACTCCATCATTTTGCTGCACGTGCGTGCTTAAGTCTAGATAAAATGATCGCTTAGCTTAATGTGTGTGTGCTCATATGAGCTGATCGCTTTGCTGCATGTGCGTGAGCCCATCTGGACAGCGGAACATCCTGCTGTCTGCTAAACAACTGATTTCCTGGTGGGTAAGAGAGAGAGGGAACACATGCAATGGGGGGAGGGCATGTGGCCGCTGTGTGATGTGTTAATATCAGGACCTGCCTTGCCTCTCCTCTGGTTTCTGTAATTTATCCAATATATTGACTGATGTATGTAATACAGTGTCCCCAGATCATGGGTTTACTGCAGTGCACCGCGGACTGGTGGCTATTACCAGTAATAACGGATGTGGGTGTGCACATCAGTGATCTGATGTTCGTAATAATCTGATCACACACATCACATTCACTACAGTGATGCAATAGTCAGTGGACCTTGGTTTACATGTAGTCAGTCCATGGGTTGGATGTCATTCAAAATCCAGCAGTGAGACACAGCAGGTCTTCAAAAGATTGGACCACAGCACTCGCTCTGCCACGCCCCACCTCTTGCTTGCCTTCCACTTAGACCTCGGGTGGCGATCAGACCACACATGTATGGCATTTGAGGTGCATTCTGGATATTGCTGCTGCATTCTGCCGGCATTGTGGGGTTTCATGCTGTGTTCTGGCCACATTCGACTTGGTTTCGGGAGCTGCTGCACGCCAAATGTGCACGGTTCATTTGAGGCAGCTTCAGCACAATTTTGGATATTTGTACAGCATTCATACTCGGCTATCGGAATGTCTGTCCCTCCCGACTGTGCGTCGAGGAGTCTTGAGGCCTCATCTGTGCTCACTTGTGCTAATTGTGACGGTGGCTTAAAGGAGTTCATGCTTCTCAGATCCAGTCTACTTTGTTTCCTCCTCATGAGTTCTGTTCCGTCTTCTGTGGGTGTTCATCCATCACAACAAGCAGACCCTGTATCAAGAACAGACTTCCGCACTGGAGACACAATTCCAGCCTAAAACCAGACAACATTTCAGTTATCAGTCAGCAGCGAATTAGAGCCGCAATCGCCGTGTGAGCCTGCCAGATCCAACGTTTACTTTGGTGCACGGAACAGACTCAACATCTGTTTTCTACAGTTTACATTCAGCACGAAAACCAACATCACACCTGCTCAGCTTCAGTCCAGCTCATCGGACATTAGATGTACAATGTTGAACGATTTTAAACTCATTATTCAGATTTTTACAAAACACAGAGGAGAAAGGTGAAAAAAACCCTGTAAAAACAAAATATATGTGGGGGGGGGGGGGGGTGTTAATGCAACTTCTTTTAACAAGAACTCATTTGTGGCTAAAGAAGTTGGATTATTCTTCACTTGATAAAGAATTTTCTCATGTTTAAAAATGTAAAATTCTCACACTGAAAATTTTATTTCTTAATTGTAGAAAGTGAATTTTCATATTGGAGCAGTTACTTGGAAAAGACATGACTTAAAATGTTCATTCTCTGAGGAAGAAAACTGATTCTTGTTCAGTCAAAGTAGTTAGAAAAAAATCTTTTAAACTGAACAATAGTGGCACATATTGTGAACGGGATTCAATTCCTGCAGGAATTATCAAAGAAAACGTCCTGGTTGAACATGGAAAGAATTCTGTTTTTATTTTTATTTTTTTATATTTTATAGTAAGTACATTTAAGTATACGTATATATGTAATATAGTTCTTCAGTTAAGAATGTTAAGGGATGAGTGGATCCTTGTCATTTGATTGGTGGGTTGTATGTCACGTGACGTGGATTATTCATATCATTTGCTGTTGTGTTTCGCTGACTGTGCAATAGTTCTTTTTTATCGTGCAATTTTAGTGTTATATGAAATGTGCTATTGCACGCCCCGACCACAACACATGTTCACACTACCGGGGGGGGCGGCATTTAGCTAAACATGGCGGCAAATATTTTGCTGGTGGATGACGATTTAAAGGAGCTAACTGACTAACACAAAAAAACAAATCCACGACGCTGTATGCTGTCTGAAGGCATGAAGAGCTGTTCGGATGAAGTTTGAAAAGCTGGAGAAATTTCTGACGTGATTTTTTGCTGGAGGGGGAACTACACAAAGTTTTGTTTTTGTTGGAAGTAAACATTAACAGACCAAAAAAGGTCTTGTCCCTCTGTTTCTCTGCACCAAAGCAAACATGGATACGAGTCAAGTTCTTTTCTGTCTCGACAGCAGATCTATGATACACAAAACAGAAGGACACTGTAAACACAACTCCAACAAGGATTTAAACCCAATTAGACTTTTCAAACACTCTGCATCTGCTCATAACTAGCAGAATGAGAACTCGCTGCAACACACACTAAACAACACACTAAACCCGAGGAAGCCCAAAATACAAGATCAAGAAATCCAACATTAAATTGCTTCTAAAATGTTAAAGTAAACAGTTTTTAAGTACAGATCCTGCTATCAACTCCCAAAATGGCCCTCCGCTCTGCCACACTCGTTACTTACATGCAGCAGTAAGAAAATAAGCAGTAAGAAATTAACTGTGATGAAGCGCCTGAATTAAACGGGTCAAACTCTGTTCATGTAACAGATTTTATTAAAAATAGAACAGACGGCCCATTATCGCTACTTGAAAATGTGAGAGCAGAATTCTTTTCCTTCATGTACATCTTCACACGTGTTCCATCCAAGCAGTAAACTTGAATGATCTCAGGTGAAGCCCTCACAGAAGAAGAAAAAATGCAGTTCCTTGACTGATCACTTGAGACTTGCTCCAAAATGGAGCTCATTCCCATAGGAGTCCATGTTAAAATGTACAACTTAAGAGCAGAAATAAAAATGTTTACAGCCTGGTATAAAAGAGGGTTTTGGTCTCTATAGATAGTTTCCTCCTCCATGACAACTGTGTGGGGGTGAATTTTTTTCTAACTTCTTAGTTTAAGATGTTTGAAGCCATAAAGTTCTGTATAGTTTGGGGCGTGGTCACTCTGAGTGACAGAAACTAAGCCAAGTTCCATTTCTCACTGTCTGAGTCCACTCAATGTGTCTGCTAAAGATCCTAACAGTTCTTCTAAACACATCTCTGCTGCAATATTCACACTGAGTGAAACTCTTGTGGTATTTAATATTGTATGATAACGGCATTAGCACTTCTAGGAGCTACTGGTAGCTTGATCCTTTAAGCCCATTAATGTATGATTTTTGAGAAAATAAGCACCTCATAACCAATGTTGGCACAATTACTTTGAAAAGTTACTTTATTAGTTACTTTTTACAGTTACTCTATGCAGTTACTTCATGTAATTAATGAAGTAACTCGTCTAACTTAGTTATTTTTAAGACTGAGTACTCAGAAAAGTAACTATTAGTTGATGCCCCCCCTTATTGGCATGTCAACACAAAAACAGTCCCAACAAAAGTGAATATGTGAGCAATATTTTTTAATCAATAATAATAAGAAGAATCATTTCTTTGTAAGAGTACTGGCCAGTATAACACCACACAAACACAGTTGCAAATGATCATGCAATATTAGAATGACTGTAAAACACAATTACTCATAGTTTAAGTTGCATTTCTCATGAAATAGTTTTTGAGATCTTGCAATGTATACTCTGGCTGGATCAGGTGACCCTGAACCATCCCTTAGTTATGCTGCTATAGACGTAGACTGCTGGGGGGTTCCCATGATGCACTGAGTGTTTCTTTCTCTTTTTGCTCTGTATGCACCACTCTGCATTTAATCATTAGTGATTGATCTCTGTTCCCCTCCACAGCATGTCTTTTTCCTGGTTCTCTCCCTCAGCCCCAACCAGTCCCAGCAGAAGACTGCCCCTCCCTGAGCCTGGTTCTGCTGGAGGTTTCTTCCTGTTAAAAGGGAGTTTTTCCTTCCCACTGTAGCCAAGTGCTTGCTCACAGGGGGTCGTTTTGACCGTTGGGGTTTTACATAATTATTGTATGGCCTTGCCTTACAATATAAAGCGCCTTGGGGCAACTGTTTGTTGTGATTTGGCGCTATATAAAAAAATTGATTGATTGATTGATTGATTGGTGTAAGTTGTATACCAAAATCACACATAACTAAAACCGTATTTTCATATTGATTATCATTAAAGTTGAAATTCATCATACATTTAATTCATTTGAATATTTATCAGGTGTTCATAATTTTTAGTGCTTTTATGATGTATTAAATGTGAATATCAGTAAGACTGTCCATCTGACAGTAGTATCCATGAGGGAATTAGCAAGTGAGTAATCAAGTAAACAAGCAGAAGGTCAGTACAGTTATCAAACATACCAGGCAGACAGAACATGTAGAGCCAGTGTGGGTCGGCAACTGGAGATCAAGCACAGAGGAAGAATGAGAGAAACTATGAACAAGAGCAAGACAATCTGGAGTGAAGGCTGTGGATGACTATATAGTGTGTGACTCAATTAACAAGGATGTGAGCATGCTTTGAAAAAGGAAGCCCAAAACATAAAACAACACACAAAGAGCAACATATCAGAATAACGTGGAAACAGCAGCATGGAAGAGAATTAAATGGAAAGCAAAATGAAATGGTAAGAAAACTAGACAGACTGATAATAGCCTTTCAGCAATAGATCAGTAACAGCTTTATTTTTTCCGATATGAAGTCTTTATTTTGCCAAATAAACAATGCAGAAAAACACTTTGGCTGTTAGAAATGGTGTCACGAGTTTGTTTGTCTAGCAGAGGGTAGTCTTATGGCATTGTTTACAGTGCTGTCACACATGGCTGGGACCCCCATCACCCCTTGGTAACATTAGAGGCAAAGCGTCTAGTTGCCGTTCATTTTCAGAGTGCACGTCTCACAGTAACATAACACAAGTGGTTGTTATGCAGCCAGCTAGATGGGGCCAAAATAGACCAGAAGTCTATTTTATGCAAATGCTGAGTGACGTGACACGTTGACTGTCGATGTGAATAAAGGCAGCGTGACATACGTTAGTTGGTTGTTGGTTACAGTTATAAATATGTATAATAAAGTTTCTGTATAGAGCAACAAGCTTCAAGTCTCAGTGAAATTTATTAATTTATTTATTTGTCTTAAGGGTTTGATAGCAACATGTTTGTGATCACTACCATTTTTTATGTATAATTCGGCCGTTATATCGGTATCATAAATTTTTTTACTCCCTGTTATCGGTATCATAAATTGTCTTGTGATTTTTTAAATGCATCACACTCTTGTGTACATACAGTATGAGTAAACTTTAAGAATACTTTAAGGAGTATATTTTCACTATATAAATAGTAAGCTACAAGTAATATGCCAAGCAAAATTAAAGTATAAAAAGTAAAATAGTGAAATAACCAATGTGTATAACAGTATACTTCAAGTATACGATAATAAACTAAAAATAGGGACTCAAAGTATACAACTAGTACAATAGCAGTATATCGATAAGTGCACTTGTGGAATACTTTAAGCATAGGAGAGGGATATACCAAGTACATTGATAAGTGTACGTGTGGTATACTTTAAGCATACAAGAAGGATATACCAAGTACATTGATAGTATATAGATGATACTTTAAAGTGTACTTTTGCAAACTTAAAACAAACTTTAAAATATACTTTTATAAACTTGAAATGTTCCAATTTAGTCCGAAAAAGTATTAAATTTGTGTACTTTCTAGCATACTAACAGTACACGGTATGTAGTATACTTGCTATACTTATACTGAAGCATACTTAATAAAATGAACTTTAAGTATAATACTTTTTGCTAAGGGACACTCCTCCTGTGGGTCAGGACTGTGTTCACTCTGTCTTGTGTTGAGCAGGAACTGTTTTTTGAGTGGCACCATTAATTTGTGTAGCATCATATTGTTTTATAAATAGTTGTACAAAAAACACCTGAAGCGTTTCCTGCATTTTAATGTAAATGGTTGTATATAACACTGTTTACTACATGAAAGAAAAACTGTTAAGTCAAACAGGTGAGGTTGTGCTGAAAGAAGTGACACCAAACAAGGGAAAGTAAACCATGAAACCAAAAGTATTCAAAAACAGGCAATTATACCCTGGACTGCAGAGGGTTAAGAGGGCAGGGGTGTATCCGACATGCAGTGATGCCGGTAACTTTCTTACCTGTAAATCTGGTCATGTTTTCTGCATAAATAAATGTTATCCATTCTTTGTGCTCAAACGCCAAAGCAGGGGCGAATCCAGATGGAATGGGGGCGTCGGGCAGGGATGTGCCCCCCTCCCCCACAACACCCCTAGATTAAAGGTCCAGTTTTGAAGTTGTTTTTTACTACAACTACTAATACTACTTAAAATAATAATAATTTCGACAAGTAAAATGTTTAGAGAGAATTTAAATGTTAGAAAGAATTTAATAGTTACATTTATAAACAATGTAGGTTAGAAATTACAAGTTTTACTGTTACAGTGCTGTCAACAGTTAAATATGAGGTCAAGAAAGAGGTCTTTATTTTACTTTTTATAAAACAAGTATTTATTTTCATTGAAGTCAAGAAAGGGTGACTATAAAGTGAGTTTTGGCAAAACAGGTATCATTGTCATGTTGAGGTGGCAGAGGGTTGTTGTCGGCAGCTGGGGAAAGTAACTAAAAAAGTAACTAGTAATCTAACTTGGTGATGGAGGTGATGGTCTAGTGGTTAAGGTGTTGGGCTTGAGTCCAGAAGATGATGGGTTCAAATCCCCGCCTGACTGGAAAATTACTAAGGGCCCTTGGGCAAGGCCTTTAATCCCCTATTGCTCCCGGTGTGTAGTGAGCGTCTTGTATGCATCGGGGTGAATGTGAGGCATAATTGTAAAGCGCTTTGAGCGTCTGATGCAGATGGAAAAGCGCTATATAAATGCAGTCCATTTAACTTAGTTACTTTTACAATTGAGTAATCAGTAAAGTAACTAAGTTACTTTTTCAAGGAGTAATCAGTAATCAGTAAATGGATTACTTTTTCAAAGTAACTGTGGCAACACTGCCGACATGTGCCTGGGTAGTTGGGTTCAAGACCCACCATGGTCCTGTTACCACAGGACCATGGTGGCTGTGATGAGTGTCACCAGAACATGATCCCAGACCTGACCCAAGCTACATATATGTGGTCAGAGTTTTGCAGGAAAAGACACAAGCAGAAAAAAAAAAACACATTACACACACTTAAAGTGCTAAACCCAATATTCACATCAGTCAATCTTCCATTCTTGCATTTCCTGAAGTGTTGCTGTTTCCGTAAATGAGTTCATGTGAAATGTGTTGCACAGTTTTGGGTCATGGTCTGATAGAAAGGCGGAGCTGTAACGATCACATTCTGGACAACGTATCAGTGATTTAACAGAAACCAGACGCTGCACACATGAAGGAAGGAGGAGACCTTCAGTTGTTCTTCAAAGAACAAGCGCAGCAGCTTCCAACATGAGAAATTACAGACTGCAGCCCCTCAGCCCCCGTCAGCACCCCACTCCCCTCCCACAGCCCGGGGTTCGTCTGTCTGCCGCTCAATGTGCACAATCTCTCCAATCACAGCTGCTGAAGCTTCTCTCACATCCGGCTGAGTCTGGTGCCATTTCGTACCGTTATCGGCTGAATTACAACTTGCCAAAGCTCAGCTGATTTCACAGCCTACTCCAGCAGGTCCACCAGTCAGCAAAAGTCCTGAACTTCAGTCGTACTTGCGATGGGCTTAGTATGGACCGAGGCAGGTTCAGGACAACTCGGACAACTCGGTTTTGCTCTGGTTGCCCTCCAGCGACACTCCGTAATCAACTCTGCATATGAAAACTGGACGCTGAATTTAGAGAACCTCAAAATGTGCCAAAAAACAATAATACAGGATGAAGCTGAGAAAATGTGTTTTGCATCAAAGGTCTGTGTAAGAGACCCAATAGACTAAAAAACCACAGCCAGATTTGAGACATAACAGGAAGAAGTGCAAAGGCTCGGCCACGTAAAAACATCAAAAGCTTGTTTCTGCACCTCGTAGAGCATCAGGTACGCAACAAGTTCTGCATGGCACCAACACGCCACAGTGTTACTGCGCAGCAACGACGGAACATGTACAGTTCAGGATTTAGAGTGTAACAGAGTTACAGTCTGTAGTCACTTAACATACTTTCTCAAAGATAACAATCAAACACTTAGAACATCAGCGCGCTGAGGCGTGACGGCTGTTAGCGCACAAATACTGAAACATGACAAAAAACACGCTTCAACAGAGTGCAAGAAATAAAATTTACACATCACCCAAAGTCAAAAAATAACTCCAATTCCCAATTAAAGTAAAACAAAATAAAGTGCTTGAGGAAAACAGAAAATGATCATTTATCTTATTTCAAACAAGTCAATCAAATTTGATTTCTAAAGCGCTTTACAACAACCAAAGTTGATCAAAGTGCTGCACACAGTTAAAAACAACCATAAGATAAAACATATACATCTAAACTATATTACAGCTGTCGATTTCCGGGGAGTCACAGCTCTATGTGTCAAAGGCCATTTGAAACAAATGCGTTTTCAGCCTGGACTTGAACAGGGGCAGGGATGAGACGGAGAGTAACTCCAAAGGAAGAGCGTTCCAGAGTCTAGGACCTGCCACGGCAAAGGCACGATTATTTCAGGTTTGAAAAAAACAAAAAACGTAAAATGTTTTGCTTTTATGACTTTAGAAGTTTAAAGATTGACACATTTTTCTGACATTTGTTGTTTAAAATGTTTAACTCTAATTAAACCAGTTTAAAACATGTTTGAAATGGTTTTGATAAACTGATATAATGGATGAAGATCACTGATTTGTAAATCCTTTGATGATGCGTGCTGCACAAAGGCTCGTGTGCGGATGTGAATCAGGCTGTTCAAAGACAGATGTGAACAGTCTAAACTGGTTTAAACAGTCTAAATTGTTAGTTTCTGAAGTTAGAACTGACCATTTTCATTCATGCACAGAAGAGAAGAGTCACTTACAAACGTGCTGCTCTGCGTCCGCGGCGTCTGCACCCCGAACACGAGCCCCACATCCATGACGGGAGGAACAGACAGGAGGAGGAGGAGGAGCCTGTCTTCGTCCCAGCTCATCCACTCCTCCCACAAATGATCCACATTCTCCTGCAAAAAGGACAAAAGAAACAACTGAAAGTCTTTCATGTTAAAATAAAGTTTCCGCTTCTTAAGATATAACTGAAATAATAAAAGCATGAAATCTGTCTTCTGTGCAGACACTGACCTTTGACCTTTAAAAATAGGCATTCTCTCAAGTTAACTTTTAAAGACATGCTTTTAAACTGGTACTTTAATGGCTAATTACCAGATTTTCTGGAGTATAAGTCGTAGTTTTTTTCTAGTTTGGGTCCTGTGACTTATACTCCAATGCGATTTATATTCCAAAATATCACACATTCATTAATAATAATTAGAATAAGTATTCCCAGGAATGAAAGCACAAAACAAAATAAACTCTAATAATAAAAGAACAAACAAACCACTCTCATAGAGAACAAATCTGCCAACACTAGTTTGCAATGCCACAAATCTTTACCTTGGAAAAACCTTTCAAGGTCAAAGTCCTGTTAGAAGTGACTTTTCATAAACTAAATTAGATGTGATCAAACGTCAGGAGGATGTACTTAGTTCATGCACTTGAAACAAAGTTTTTTGTGGTGTTGTCAGGTTTCTTTTTCAAATTTTCAGTTTCTAAATTCTTTTTCAGATCATTTTCACAGAACATTGTTTATCTCTGCCGTGTCTGTCATTGCTTTTTGGCTCTTGGTTTCTGACTGATAACTGGAAGACAAACAGGCAGAAAATTGGAACCTCCATCCAGTTTTGGTGGTGTAGGTAAATCCATAACAGAAAAATGAGATATAATGCAAAATGTGCACCAAATGGGCTTTTCGATATTAAATTCAAATGTCCACAAAATCTGTAATCTGGATCAGATCCGCATCAAACTTTGTCAGTCGACAAAGGAGACCATCCTACATAACGCTCTCAAGTCATGTTTAAACTGGAAAACATCAAGCCTCAATTACATTTCTTTGACATAAAGGTTTGAAATGTTGGGAATCATTGCCATTTTTGTTATTGTATTTTTTTTTAACTCCTTGATATTGGTATTGTGTTGGCCCCCCAGAAAAAAAAACTTTATGGGCTCTACAACAAACACAAACACACAGAAAGGACAGGGTCACAAAGGTCAGGCACGGTCAATGCTGTGCCGCAGCTTCTTTCCACTGACTGAGCATATAATCAAATGTAAACAGCTGTTTTTTATTCTCCAGAGGTTAGTGTTCTGAGGTCCTCCGGTGATGTTTTAAAGTTAATGTCCTGAAAGCAGAGCAGAACAGAATTTCCTGAGTGAACGTTTATCTGGTGTTTTCTTTCAGCTCTGCTGTCTGACTCCATTACTTGCCAGATTGTGCAGAGAATCATGGGAAAGCAGACTCGGCCTGCTGTAGGTTTAATGAGGAAACCCTGGCTGGATCCACTCTTTCCTCCAGGTCCTGCTGCAGGAACCACCTCAGTGTTTTAAAGGCCTCCTCCCCCACACAAACTGTCCACAGTGTCGAGGCTGATTTAAAGCCCCTCTGCACTAAAACATGAAGTGGGCATGTCCTGGAGACATCGACATGGACGGGGCTTTTTGTCAGGGAGGGAGGGGAACAGATGTTCATGTATAGTGTGTTTGGTTTGGCCAAATCATAAAGCTGAGATCATCGCGAAAGTATTTTCTCTGAGTATCTGTAAAATACAGTGTTACTGCCTCCAAACAGGCCACATGATCAGCTGTTTGGCTGAAAGCAGGAGGAGGAAGAGCTGAGGGGAGGAGCCTGGTCAGCGAGATCACCTGCTCAGGTAACGAGTACACAGGAGGTTTGGGATGTTTGAACTTCGACCTCGTCCTGTACGGCTTCATATCACAAGAAGAGATTTATCCTGAAGGACCATCAGAGCTGTAATGGTACTGCAGCATAAAACAGATGAGGCAACAGGAAAGTAAAACAAGAATTAAAGAATAGTTGAAATGTGTGGCTGGGGATGATCCATACTGAAAATTAGTCAGAGGAAACTCAGAACACTGTTCTGTCTCAAAGCCTTTGCAACAAACGTTAACATTTACGAACACTGCAAAACAAACAACCAATTTCAATTTATTTTCATTTATAAAGCACCAAATCAAAACAAAGTTGCCTCAAGGTGCTTCACACAAGTAAGGACTAACCTTACTAACCCCCAGAGCAAGAACACAGGCAACAGTGGTAAAAAAAAAAAACTCCCTCTGAGGAAGAAACCTCAAGCAGACCAAACTCAAAGGGGTGACCCTCTGGTTGGGCCATGATACCAAATCAAATGAAAAACAATTCACAAAACGAATATACAGGAAATGTTGCCGGTGCACAGGACAGGAGGGTTTCAGAAACAGACACCACACCCATCTCTGGATGGAGCCGCACCTCAAACAGAGAGAGAGAAAAAGAAAAACAGAATCAGGCATCAGAATTTCAATTTCAATTTAATTTCAATTTATTAAATTATATAGCGCCATCTCACTTCACATAACAACACAAAGTAATTTAAGATCAAAATTAAAATCAACAAGGGCACAATAAAAGGATAAAACACAATAGAATAAAAAGAAATGACAAGGCAAACATAAAAACAGATTAATAATAAGACAGTCTAAAAAAGTGGGTCTTCAGTCTTGATTTAAAAGTTTCCACCATGTCAGACTGCCTAATAACTGCAGGTAGATCATTCCAAAGAGTAGGGCCACGTTAGAAGAAGGCTCTATACCCCACAGACTTTTTGTTCACCCTCGGAACACACATAAGCCCTGCGCCCTGCCAACGTAAGGGCCATGCAGGTACATAGGGCTTAACCAAGTCTGCCAGGTAGGAAGATACCAGTCCATGAACAATTTAATAAACCAGCAACAGGACTTTAAAATCCGATCTGGCAGAAACCGGAAGCCAATGAAGCCAGAAAGGCTACAAATACAAACAACAAATACAGTATAATTTGTCAGCATTAAGCAACAAGAAAAACAGAAGAAATACTAAGGTGATCGCCGGCCACTAGCCCTACGCTTCACTAAAAGACCCAGAATTTAGGTAAAGTTGAGGCAGCGGCACGCTCCGTTTACTAACAAAATTAATTTAAAAGTGTAGAAAGCATAATAACATACTATGCCAGTATGCTAGCCATACAAAAAGGAAAATAAGTGCGTCTTAAGTCTGGACTTGAAAGTCTCCACAGAATCTGACTGTTTTATTGATGCACGGAGATCATTCCACAGAACAGGGGCACGATAAGAGAAAGCTCTGTGACCCGCAGACTTTTTATTCACCCTAGGGACACTAAGTAGTCCTGCACCCTGAGAACGCAAAGCTCGGGTCGGTACGTAGGGTTTAATTAGGTCAGCTAAGTAGGGAGGTGCCAGTCCATGAATAATTTTATAGCTTAGTAACAGAACTTAAAAGTCTGATCTCATAGGGAGAGGAAGCCAGTACAGAGACACCAAAATGGGTATAATGTGGTCAAGCTTTCTGCTCGTGTCAAAACTCTGGCAGCAGCATTTTGAACCAATTGGAGACCCCTAATGCTGAACTGCGGTAAACCAGAAAATAGAACATTGCAGTAGTCCAATCTAGAAGAAACAAACGCATGAATCAGGGTCTCTGTTCATGTCGAACAAGAACTTTGAGTTATATTTGTTTTTGCTGATCACATCAGAGTAGTAGGTCTGCTTTGTAGCCAGCAGTGCATGCTTATAGTCTAAAATAGCTTTGTGCCACGTGAGGTGGAATACTTCTACTTTTGAACTATGCCATTTCCGTGCTTGACCTCTAGCCTTATGCTTGTGGCCATGCAAATAATCATTGAATCAAGGTGACTGTGTTTTGGGGGGGCAAGGTTTTAATAAAGGTGGCGCAACCATGTCGAGTGCAGTTTTGAGCACTGAGTTAAAACTGTCCACAAGACTGTCTACTGATTGGGCATTTTCCAAATGTGAAGCTAAGGCATCAGGTAGTCTAGCTTCGAGTTCAGTCGCAGTTGAGGAGTTGATGCGTCGCCACAGTGATAAATACGGTTGTTGTTCCACTAAACACGGCAGCGAAACTGTAAGCCTAATAAATGAGTGATCAGAGACCACCAATGCAAGAGGCATGATGTCAATATTTGTGACAGCAATACCACATGTGAGAACCAAATCCAGGATATTTCCACTAATATGCGTCGAGTCCCGAATCCATTGCTGAAATCCTAATGCATCCACAACTGCCATAAATGATTTGCAGAGGGGATCATAAGGCTTATTTATATGAATGTTGAAGTCACCAATAATCAGAATGTTATCTGCACTAGTTGACAAGTTAGAGATAAACGCACCAAATTCAGTATGGGCCAGGGGGCCTATATACAGTGACAAAGTAATATGGCTGATTTTTATTCTTGTGACCTTGGCAATACGTAGCATTGTGGGCAGAGCAGAGAATCAGAGAATGAGTTGTATTTCTGACCCCCAACAGCTAATAAGCTAAACCTAGATTCATAAATAAGAGCAACACCCCCGCCTTACTTCGCATCATGAGTGACATGACTAAATGTGTATGCCGGTGGGCAGGGCTCATTGAAGGGGAGGACAGCTGTAGGTTTAAGCCAGGTTTCACATAACCCAATCATATCTAAGTGATGATCAATAATTAGATCATTAATCAATGTGTGAAATGATGGTTCTTGGTCCAGCTAGACATCGGCATCAATTTGATCAGCTAGCGCTTAGCCTAGGTTCATTTGTTATACATCATACTGACAAAGTGAGGAACCTTGGGGTAATTTTTGATCCTACGTTGTCCTTTGGCCTCCACATTAAGGACATTACGAGGACTGCTTTCTTTCATCTAAGAAATATAGCAAAGGTTCGTCCTATCTTGTCTATGGCTGATGCTGAGACTCTGATTCATGCTTTTGTTTCTTCTAGATTGGACTACTGTAATGCTTTGTTCTCTGGTTTACCACAGTCCAGCATCAGGGGTCTTCAACTGGTTCAAAATGCTGCTGCCAGACTTCTGAAACGAAGCAGAAGGTTTGACCATATTATGCCAGTTCTGACAACCCTTCACTGGCTTTCGGTCTCTTTGAGATTGGATTTTAAAGTATTACTATTGGCCTATAAAATTGTTCACAGACTCGCACCCCCCTATCTGGCCGGCCTGGTTGAGTCCTATGTGCCGGTAAGGGCTCTGCGTTCACGGGGTGCAGGACTATTGTGTGTCCCGAGGGTGAAGAAAAAGTCAGCGGGTTACAGAGCTTTTTATCACCGCGCCCCAGCTCTGTGGATGTGATCTGCCTGCACTCATATGACAGTCGGACTCTGTGGAGACTTTTAAAGCCAGGCTGAAGACACATTTGTTCTCCCTGTTTTATCATTAGTATTTTATATGATTGCGTGTCTTTTTTTTATTATTTTTATTTATTTTACTTCTTTTACCTTTTTATGGTTATTTTTATTGTGTTTTAATCTTATTTCATTTTATTCTGCTTTAAAATGATGTTTGTGAAGCGCCTTGAGGCGATTACTCGTGATTTGGAGCTATGTAAATTAATAAATTATCATTATTATTATTATTATTATTATTATTATTATTATTATTATTATTATTATTATTATCAACAGTGATTTTGAGGATAGTGATTTTATGTTAATGAGACTCAGACTAAGGACCTCAGTGGGGTTGACACTTAGACTGTTTGGATTTAGGGGTGGTTCCAGAGTAGCATATATAAGATGCCTGGAAGTAGGTTTAGATTTGAGACATTCCACACAGGTTGTAGGTAGCAGACACTAAATATTTGATATTGCTTTGATTTGCGTGTTCAACCTATATTCAACTGAATACACCACAAAGACAAGATATTTAATGTCCAAACTGATAAACTTTATTGTTTTTGTGCAAATATTTGCTCATTTTGAAATGGATGCCTGCAACACATTTCAAAAAAGCTGGGACAGTGGTATGTTTACCACTGTGTTACATCACCAATGCTGAAAGAACACCTGTTTGGAACATTCCACAGGTGAACAGGTTAATTGGAAACAGGTGAGTGTCATGATTGGGTATAAAAGGAGCATCCCTAAAAGGCTCAGCCGTTCACAAGCAAAGATGAGGCGGGGATCACTGCTTTGTGAACAACTGCATGAAAAAATAGTCCAGCAGTTTAAGAACAACGTTCAATTGCAAGGAATTTAGGGATTCCATCATCTACAGTCCATAATACGAGGTCTATTAGAAAAGTATCCAACCTTATTATTTTTTCAAAAACCATATGGATTTGAATCATGTGTGATTGCATCAGACAAGCTTGAACCCTCGTGCGCATTGCGTGAGTTTTTCCATGCCTGTCGGTTGCGTCATTCGCCTGTGAGCAGGCTTTGAGTGAGGAGTGGTCCAGCCACTCATCGGATTTTCATTGTCAGGAAATGGCGGAATGATTTGGGCTTTTTTTCCATCTGAATTTTTTCAGAAACTGTTAAAGACTGGCAACTGGAAACCATTAGAAAAATTTATCTGGCTTTCGGTGAAAATTTTACGGGCTTGGTAGAGAATAAGGAGTGTTACTGTCGCTTTAAGCCTCCGCTCCTCTTTCCATGACAAAAACTCCTGTAACAGTGGAATGTGCCGTTCATTTCCAAACTGGACGCTGTGTTTTATCCGGGATGTCGTCTGACTAGCACAGGAATTGTGAAAAGACGTGGACATCAGCACTTTTTCGGCACATTGAGACAAACGTGCGGAGGAATTCCGCGCGTCGCGGCGGTGCCGCATGGCGCACACCAACGCCGTGATGAAGCCTCACGGGACATGTTCTGGCATGTCCAGGCACATCCACAATTTCTCGGATAATCACTCGATAGAAAAACCACCAATGGCTGTCTGAACGCCATCTCAAAGCCGTCCTGTGAGACCAAAACGGAGGTGGTTTTGTCTCGCTCCAGTAGCGAATCCATCGTGACGCGTGAAGCCTCCGCTTGGCTTTCCATGACAAAATCTCTTGTTAAAAGTGAAATCTGCCGGAAAATGGTTGATGTCCAGCTCTTGTGATAACCAGAGAAATGGCACACGATGGTCACGGATCCAGACAGCCATCCGTTTAAAAATGAAATGGTCACTTGGCCTGTCGATGGTGGCTTCGGAGCGCGGCGCGCCCCACATCCGCTGGGGGCCGTCCTTAAAGTGACAGTAACACTCCTTATTCTCTACCAAGCCCGTAACATTTTCACCGAAAGCCAGATAAATTTTTCTAATGGTTTCCAGCTGCCAGTCTCTAACAGTTTCTGAAAAAACTCTGATGGAAAAAAAGCCCAAATCATTCCGCCATTTCCTGACAATAAAAATCCGACGAGGGGCTGGACCACTCCTCACTCAAAGCCTGCTCACAGGCGAATGATGCAACTGACAGGCGTGGAAAAACTCACGCATGAGCACGAGGGTTCAAGCTTGTCTGACGCAATCACACGTGATTCAAATCCATATGGTTTTTGAAACAAATAATAAGGTCGGATACTTTTCTAATAGACCTCGTATAATCAGAAGATTCAGAGAATCTGGAGAACTTTTTACACCTAAGCGGCAAGGCCGAAAACCAACATTGAATGTCGGTGATCTTCGATCACGTGCATTGAAATGGATGCCTGCAACACATTTCAAAAAAGCAGGGACAGTGGTATGTTTACCATTGTGCTACGTCACCTTTCCTTCTAACAACACTCAATAAGCGTTTGGGAACTGAGGACCCTAATTGTTGAAGCTTTGTAGGTGGAATTCTTTCCCATTCTTACTTGATGTACGACTTTAGTTGTTCAACAGTCCGGGGTCTCCGTTGTAGTATTTTGCGCTTCATAATGCGCCACACATTTTCAATGGGTGACAGATCTGGACTGCAGGCAGGCCAGTCTAGTACCCGCACTCTTTTACTACGAAGTCACACTGTTGTAACTGTTATAATTGCAGAATGTGGTTTGTCATTGTCTTGCTGAAATAAGCAGGGACGTCCCTGAAAAAGACGTTGCTTGGATGGCAGCATGTGTTGCTTCAAAACCTGGATGTACCTTTCAGCACTGATGGTGCCATCACAGATGTGTAAGTTGTCCATGCCATGGGCACTAACACACCCCCATACCATCACAGATGCTGGCTTTTGAACTTTGCGCTGGTAACAATCTGGATGGTCTTTTTCCTCTTTTGTCCAGAGGACACGATGTCCATGATTTCCAAAAACAATTTGAAATGTGGACTCATCAGACCACAACACACTTTTCCACTTTGCGTCTGTCCACTTCAAATGAGATCAGGCCCAGAAAAGGCAGCGGGGCTCCTGGATGTTGTTGATGTATGGCTTTTGCTTTGCATGGTAGAGTTTTAACTTGCACTTGTAGATGTAGCAAAGAACTGAGTTAACTGACACTGGTTTTCTGAAGTGTTCCTGAGCCCACGCAGTAAGATCCTTTACACAATGATGTTGGTTTTTAATGCAGAGGGATCGAAGGTCACGGGCATTCAATGTTGGTTTTCAGCCTTGCCACTTATGTGTAGAAAGTTAATAATAATACATTTTATTTGTAATGCACTTTACATTCCATGGAATCTCAAAGTGCTAGAAAGTTCTCCAGATTCTCTGAATCTTCTGATTATATTATGGACTGTAGATGATGGAATCCCTAAATTCCTTGCAATTGAACATTGAGAAACATTGTTCTTAAACTGTTGGACCATTTTTTTATGCAGTTGTTCACAAAGTGGTGATCCTCACCCCATCTTTGCTTATGAACGGCTGAGCCTTTTGGGGATGCTCCTTTTATACCCAATCATGACACTCACCTGTTCCCAATGAACCTGTTCACCTGTGGAATGTTGGAACAGGTGTTATTTGTGCTTCTGGGTGTTGGGGTGGTTTTTGTATCCTGCCTGTCTCTTTTTTCTATCTTTCTACTTGGGTTTACTCTGTCCTGTTGTTTCTGGTCTTTTTTCTCTTGGTTCTTGGTGGTGGATGTCTCCTTCTGTCTGGCCATGCCCAGTTCTGGGAGTTTCTCAACACACCTGTTCTGAGTTGCTATTAATCACTTGGGTGCTTTATAAGCTTCATGGTTTGACTCTGTCCTTCGTCAGTTTGATGCGCCTTGTGCCTTCTTACCGGCTCAGTATTTGTATTTCTGCCTTGCTTTGTTTTCCTCATCGGTTTTTTGATGACTACCTGCTTGTATTTTTGACCACACTGTTTGCCTGATGTTTTTGATCCTGTTGCTTTGTTTGGACTGCCTATCTGTGTACCGACCCCAGCCTGTTAATTCAATAAACCTTTCACCACTGAGCTGTGCTTCTGCTTATTACATTTGCGTCCAACCCTTTGAGCCTGTCACTTTGAGCATTCATCAACGTTCCCAGTCTTTTGTTAACCCTGTCAGCTTTTTTGAAACGTGCAGGCATCCATTTCAAAATGAGCAAATATTTGCATAAAAACAAAAACAGTCTATCAGTTTCAACATTAAGTATCTTGTCTTTGTGGTGTATTCAATTGAATATAGGTTGAAGAGGATTTGCAAAATCATTGTATTCTTTTTTATTTCCCTTTCACACAACGTCCCAACTTCATTGGAATTGGGGTTGTACTGTATAATGAGTTGGAATGGTGTGTGAGTCCAGAATGTTTTTAGAACCTTAGACCTCAACAGTTTTTAGAAGAACTCAACCCTTTTATTTTCTATTAATTACATCATTTTTCATTTTAATTTACTGTCTTAATGTATTTATAAATTATTTTGGTTCTTGTTATCATATACACACGATTCTTATTATTATCATTATTAATATGCATATGTCGCGGACATGAATAAGCGAAGCTCGTCAGCATCTCACCATGTCATTTAGGTTCGTCAGACTTCTGACCCCCCAGTTACAGCCCTCTTAACCTCCTGCCACTTTAAGCATTTTTTTAGTGTAGATGTAAATTAATATTCAAAGTTTTCAGCTAGTTGACAGTAGGGCTGTACAATATGGACAAATTTTCGTATCTCAATATTGTCATATAAATTGTCATGTAAATGTCACTTATATACATGTCCATATTCTTGAGCCGCTTAGGTGGGTAGGGAGAGTTCCCATGGGATAAAAAAGCTTTTCAACCTACCATCCCTGGCTCTCAAGACCAGACACCTAAGTGGCTCTACTCACTTTTTTTTTTACAGATATTTAGGTGTACCTTAGTAAACACTAGTAGAGTTCCACCTTAGATTTGGAATGTATAATAGAAGATATACCTTACTGAATGTTCATATCAATATGATAAATGATATGACTATGGTTTGACACAAAGTGCAGCAACAGTGAAAATTAAACCTTCTTAAACAAAACAGTAATAATCCCACACTCATTTTACACTCATCATAAGGTTAGGATACTGTGCCCTCCAGAAGTATTGGAACACTTGGAATTTCACACATTTTAATTTGTTTATGACATTTTAAATACAAGAAATACAACTTTCATATACAATTTTCTAAAATTATCTTCCTCAAACTCAAACTGAAAGCAAATCTCTAAAACTTGATAAAACCTGTAAATAATAATCAGTTTTATTGACAGTTTTCTTTAGACAAGTCAGGGGATGGAAACATGAACATTTCCTAATTTCTCCAAAAATATTAGTCCTATAAACTTTCCATTTTTGCAGCAAATGTCAGCTCTCCCCACTTTCTCCATGATTGAAGCCATACACACACACACACACACACACACACACACACACACACACTCACATACACACGCATGCACGTATGCACACAGAGGCCACTTGGCTATTATAATATATATGAGGTCAAAATTGTCTCCTGGCTCATGGACTAAGAGATTTTGAGATTCTGAAAGGATTCATCGGGGTCAACACCAACAAATGTTTGCCGAAGTGGACAGCAGAGCACTGAAGAGGACACTCTGTGACATCATTTATGCAGCTGCGGGGTTGTAGATTCATGGAATTATCTGGGAACTAACATCCACTCACGGATGGTTGACACACACTGTCT
Source organism: Thalassophryne amazonica (assembly GCF_902500255.1). Classification (NCBI taxonomy): domain Eukaryota; kingdom Metazoa; phylum Chordata; class Actinopteri; order Batrachoidiformes; family Batrachoididae; genus Thalassophryne; species Thalassophryne amazonica. The sequence continues at coordinate 1,279,130 of NC_047109.1, forward strand.
GTGCCGGTTCTCCGTGAGCTCCTGCAGCAGCTCACAGTCCTGACTGTGGATTCAGCAGAAAAACCTCTCAGACTAGATCCAGGCTGCTGAGCTGCTGCTTATCAGCATGCCGAGCTCATTTCAAGCCAATCCCACCTGTGACCTTCTCCAAATATCCATGATGTGGACTAAATGATTCACTTCAGCCTCATTTACTGTTTGTTTTTTCTTCTCCTCCTCTGTGAGATATGAACCTTTTCCTAAACCTTGTGTGGGTTCAACCCTGATCCTGTTACGCCTACAGATGACAGCTCAGACATTAGGATGTGTAAGTTTTGGGAAATATGATAGTGACTTATTAACACAACTCCTTTGAGGATGCAGAGGTCCAAATGTGAACTGGATACCAAACAACGGGGGAAGGAGTGTGGACTTGCATCTAACCTTTAGTTTTGACCTGAACATTCAAATGACCTGGCTTCAGGATAGTGAAGTAATTGAAAAATAGTTGAGATGTCAGCACCAAACCAAAACAAAAAGCATGCTGCTTAGTGTGATCTTAACGTTTTCAGGTAGTGTTGGGGGCCGATGGGACCATGAGAGACCACTGGAACCTGGCATGATTCACATCTCTCTCTTGTGTTTGCTTTCAATATTATTTCTTCTTGTGTTCTCCAAATGTTCTCCTTCATGTTCATCCTTGTGCTATTATTTTGGCATCAGCTCTGTGTGTTCTCCCTGACTTTACTTCCTGTCATAGAGGCTTCCGGGTTTAACACGCACTTTCATCCTCTCCTTAATTATTTCTTCATTCATTTATTCATTTTCTACCATTTACTCGGGTCTCTGTTGTGGTGACAGTAGATGAAGCAGCTCACCCCATGCTTCCCTATAATTACTGGGATATCTCGAGGCATTCCCAAACCAGCTGGGATTTATAATCCCTCTGGTGTGTCCTCGGTCTTCTCCAGGGCCTCCTCCCTGTTGGATGTGCATAAAAGACCTCCCCAGGGAGATGACCAGGGGGCATCCCCACCAAACGTCTGAACCACTTCAGCTGGTTCCTTTTTCATTTCAATTGCAATTTATTTATATAGTACCAAATCACAACAGTGCTGCCTCAAGGTGCTTCACACAAGTAAGGTTTAAGTTCACCAGCCCCGCTGAGTAAGCACAAAGGTAACAGCGGTAAGGAAAAACTCCCTCTGATAACGAGGAAGAAATCTCAAGCAGACCAAACACAGAGGAGTGTCTCACTGCCCAGGCCATTCTAACAGTTACAAGGTTCCTACAAAATGTTAAAAGAATTTCTTAACAAACAGAAGAAACAGGAAACAGAAAGAAAAAAGCAAGAGCAACAAAGACAGAGATGCAAAGCAGCAGCAGTTCTACTCACAGTCAATCAATCAATCAATCAATCAATTTTTTTATATAGCGCCAAATCACAACAAACAGTTGCCCCAAGGCGCTTTATATTGTAAGGCAAGGCCATACAATAATTATGTAAAACCCCAACGGTCAAAACGACCCCCTGTGAGCAAGCACTTGGCTACAGTGGGAAGGAAAAACTCCCTTTTAACAGGAAGAAACCTCCAGCAGAACCAGGCTCAGGGAGGGGCAGTCTTCTGCTGGGACTGGTTGGGGCTGAGGGAGAGAACCAGGAAAAAGACATGCTGTGGAGGGGAGCAGAGATCGATCACTAATGATTAAATGCAGAGTGGTGCATACAGAGCAAAAAGAGAAAGAAACACTCAGTGCCTCATGGGAACCCCCCAGCAGTCTAAGTCTATAGCAGCATAACTAAGGGATGGTTCAGGGTCACCTGATCCAGCCCTAACTATAAGCTTTAGCAAAAAGGAAAGTTTTAAGCCTAATCTTAAAAGTAGAGAGGGTGTCTGTCTCCCTGATCTGAATTGGGAGCTGGTTCCACAGGAGAGGAGCCTGAAAGCTGAAGGCTCTGCCTCCCATTCTACTCTTACAAACCCTAGGAACTACAAGTAAGCCTGCAGTCTGAGAGCGAAGCGCTCTATTGGGGTGATATGGTACTACGAGGTCCCTAAGATAAGATGGGACCTGATTATTCAAAACCTTATAAGTAAGAAGAAGAATTTTAAATTCTATTCTAGAATTAATAGGAAGCCAATGAAGAGAGGCCAATATGGGTGAGATATGCTCTCTCCTTCTAGTCCCCGTCAGTACTCTAGCTGCAGCATTTTGAATTAACTGAAGGCTTTTTAGGGAACTTTTAGGACAACCTGATAATAATGAATTACAATAGTCCAGCCTAGAGGAAATAAATGCATGAATTAGTTTTTCAGCATCACTCTGAGACGAGACCTTTCTGATTTTAGAGATATTGCGTAAATTGTGTCCCTCCCGGATATTCAAACTTATCATCCTGTCGACGAAGTGTCAGCTAAAAAACCTGAAAAAGGAACCTCATTTCCAACACTTTCATGTACTATATAACTATCCACAGTCCAACACCTCAGTGCCACATTGTCTTGCTCTCTTGCCTGTTTTTTGGTGAAAAATGCTTGTGTTTGATCCAAAGTTGCCCAACCATGCTGCCACTATGTGCTTCCTGATATTAAGCCTGGTTCACACGGCAAGATAATGAAAACATTGAAGCTCCTCTGGGATCAGTGGGGTCAATCTGGGAACATTGAAGGACCTCTAGGATCAGTGGGGTCTCTGTGGGGTCATTGAAGCTCCTCTGGGATCAGTGGGGTCTCTCTGGGAACATGGAGGCTCCTCTAGGATCAGTGGGGTCTCTATGGGAATATTGAAGCTCCCCTAGGATCAGTGGGGTCTCTCTGTAAACATGGAGGGTCCTCTGGGATCAGTGGGGTCTCTCTGGGAACATGGAGGCTCCTCTGGGATCATTGGGGTCTCTCTCTGGGAACATTAAAGCTCCTCTGGGATCAGTGGGGTCTCTGGGAACATGGAGGCTCCTTTAGGATCAGGGGTCTCTCTGGGAACATTGAAGCTCCCCTAGGATCAGTGGGGTTTCTCTGTAAACATGGACGATCCTCTGGGATCAGTGGGGTCTCTCTGGGAACATGGCGGCTCCTCTGGGATCAGTGGGGTCTGTATGGGAACATTGAAGCTCCTCGAGGATCAGTGGGGTCTCTCTGAGAACATTGAAGCTCCTCTGGGAACAGTGGGGTCTCTCTGGGAACATGGAGGCTCCTATAGGATCAGTGGGGTCTCTCTGGGAACATGGAGGCTCCTCTGGGATCAACGGGGTCTCTCTGGGAACATGGAGGTTCCTCTAGGATCAGGGGGTCTTTCTGGGAACATTGAAGCTCCCCTAGGATCAGTGGGGTCCCTCTGTAAACATGGAGGGTCCTCTGGGATCAGTGGGGTCTCTCTGGGAACATGGAGGCTCCTATGGGATCATTAGGGTCTTTCTGGGAACATGGAGGCTCCTCTGGGATCAGTAGGGTCTCTCTGGGAACATTAAAGCTCCTCTGGGATCAGTGGGGTCTCTCTGGCAACATGGAGGCTCCTCTGAGATCAGTGGGGTCTCTCTGGGAACATGGAGGCTCCTCTAGGAACAGCGGGGCCTCTCTGGGAACATGGAGGCTCCTCTGGGATCAGTGGGGTCTCTCTAGGAACATTGAAGCTCCTCTAGGATCAGTAGGGTCTCTCTGGGAAAATGGAGGCTCCTCTAGGATCAGTGGGGTCTCTCTGGGAACATTGAAGCTCCTCTGGGATCAGCGGGGTCTCTTGGAACATTGAAGCTCCTCTAGGATCAGTGGGGTCTCTCTGGGAACACTGAAGCTCCTCTGGGATCAGTGGGGTCTCTCTGGGAAAATAGAGGCTCCTCTGAGATCAGTGGGGTCTCTTGGGAACATTGAAGCTCCTCTGGGATCAGTGGGGTCAATCTGGGAACATTGAAGGTCCTCTAGGATCAGTGGGGTCTCTCTGGGAACATGGAGGATCCTCTGGGATCAGTGGGGTCTCTCTGGGAACATGAAGGCTCCTCTAGGATCAGTGGGGGCTCTCTGGGAACACTGAAACTCCTCTGGGATGAGTGGGGTCTCTGGGAACATTGAAATTCCTCTAGGATGAATGGGGTCTCTATGGGAACACTGAAGCTCCTCTGGGATCAGTGGGGTCTCTCTGGGAAAATGGAGGCTCCTCTGAGATCGGTGGGGTCTCTTGGGAACATTGAAGCTCCTCTGGGATCAGTGGGGTCAATCTGGGAACACTGAAGGTCCTCTAGGATCAGTGGGGTCTCTATGGGAATATTGAAGCTCCTCAAGGACCAGTAAGGACTCTCTGGGAACATGGAGGTTCCTCTGGGATCAGTGGGGTCTCTCTCTGGGAACATTGAAGCTACTCTTGGATCAGTGGGGTCTCTCTGCCAACATGGAGGCTACTCTGAGATCAGTGGGGTCTCTCTGTGAACATGGAGGCTCCTCTGGGATCAGCTGGGTCTCTCTGGGAACATGGAGGCTCCTCTAGGATCAGCAGGGTCTCTCTGGGAACATTGAAGCTCCCCGTTGGATCAGTGGGGTGTCTCTGTAAACATGGAGGGCCTCTGGGATCAGTGGGTCTCTGGGTAGCTTAGGGGTCTCTCTGGGAACATGGAGGCTCCTCTGGGATCAGTGGGGTCTCTCTGGGAACATTGAAGCTCCTCTGGGATCAGTGGGGTCTGTCTCGGAACATGGAGGCTCCTCTAGGATCAATGGGGTCTCTCTGGGAACATTGAAGCTCCTCTGGGATCAGTGGGGTCTCTCTGGGAACATGGAGGCTCTTCTAGGATCAGGGGTCTCTCTGGGAACATTGAAGCTCCCCTAGGATCAGTGGGGTCTCTCTGTAAACATGGAGAGTCATCTGGGATCAGTGGGGTCTCTCTGGGAACATGGAGGATCCTCTGGGATCAGTGGGGTCTCTGTGGGAACATGGAGGTTCCTCTGGTATCAGTGGGGTCTCTCTCTGGGGACACTGAAGCTCCTCTGGGATAAGTGGGGTCTCTCTGGGAACATGGAGGCTCCTCTGAGATCAGTGGGGTCTCTCTGGGCACATTGAAGCTCCCCTAGGATCAGTGGGGTCTGTCTGTAAACATGGAGGCTCCTCTGGGATCATTGGGGTCTCTGGGAACATTGAAGCTCCTCTAGGATCAGTGGGGTGTCTCTGTAAACATGGAGGCTCCTCTAGAATCAGTGGAGTCTCTATGAGAACATTGAAGCTCCTCGAGAATCATTGGGGTTTCTCTGGGAACATGGAGGATCTACTGGGATCAGTGGGATCTCTCTGGGAACATGGAGGCTTTTCTGGGATCAGTGGGGTCTCTCTGGGAACACTGAAGCTCCTTTAGGATCAGTCGGGTCTCTATTGGAACCTGGAGGCTCCTCTGGGATCCGTGGGGTCTCTCTGGCATCATTGAAGCTCCTCCGGGATCAGTGCCGTTTCTCTGGGAACATTGAAGCTCCTGTAGGATCATTTGGGTCTCTCTGGGAACATGGAGGCTCCTCTGGGATCAGTGGGGTCTCTCTGGGAACATGGAGGCTCCTCTGGGATCAGTGGCGTCTCTCTGAGAACACTGAAGCTCCTTTAGGATCAGTGGGGTCTCTCTGGGAACATGGAGGCTCCTCTGGGATCAGTGGGGTCTCTCTGGGAATATGGAGGCTCCTCTGGGATCAGTGGGGTCTCTCTGGGAACATAGAAGCTCCCTTAGGATCAGTGTGGTCTCTCTGGGAACATGGCGGCTCCTCTCGCATCAGTGGGGTCTCTCTGGGAACATGGAGACTCCTCTGGGATGAGTGGGGTCCCTCTGGGAACAATGAAGCTCCTTTAGGATCACTGGGGTCTCTATAGGAACCTGGAGGCTCCTCTGGGATCCATGGTGTCTGGCTGGGATAATTGAAGCTCCTATGTGATCAGTGGGGTCTCTCTGGGAACATGGAGGCTCCTGTAGGATCAGTGGGCTCTCTCTGGGAACACTGAAGCTCCTCTGGGATCAGTGGGGTCTCTCTGGGAACATGGAGGCTCCTCTGAGATCAGTGGGGTCTCTCTGGGAACATAGTTGCTCCTCTGGGATGAGTGGATCTCTCTGGGAACATGGAGGTTCCTCTGGGATCAGTGGGGTCTCTCTCTGGGAACATTGAAGCTCCTCTGTGATCAGTGGGATCTCTCTGGCAACATGGAGGCTACTCTGAGATCACTGGGGTCTCTCTGGGAACATGGAGGCTCCTCTGGGATCAGAGGGGTCTCTCTGGGAACATGGAGGCTCCTCTGAGATCAGCAGGGTCTCTCTGGGAACATTGATGCTCCCCTTGGATCAGTGGGGTCTCTCTGTAAACATGGAGGGCCTCTCGCATCAGTGGGGTCTCTCTGGGGTCACTGAAGCTCCTCTGGGATAAGTGGGGTCTCTCTGGGAACATGGAGGCTCCTCTGGGATCAGTGGGGTCTCTGGGAACATTGAAGCTCCTCTAGGATCAGTGGGGTCTCTCTGGGAACATGGAGGCTCCTCTGGGATCAGTGGGGTCTCTCTGGGAACATTGAAGCTCCTCTGGGATCAGTGGGGTCTCTCTGGGAACATTGAAGCTCCTCTGGGATCAGTGGGGTCTCTCTGGGAACATGGAGGCTCCTCTAGGATCAATGGGGTCTCTCTGGGAACAATGAAGCTCCTCTGGGATCAGGGGGGTCTCTCTGGGAACATGGAGGCTCCTGTAGGATCAGTGGGGTCTCTCTGGGAACATTGAAGCTTCTCTGGGATCAGTGGGGTCTCTCTGGTAACATGGAGGCTCCTCTGACATCAGTGGGGTCTCTCTGGGAACATAGTTGCTCCTCTAGGATGAGTGGGGTCTCTCTGGGAACATGGAGGTTCCTCTGGGATCAGTGGGGTCTCTCGCTGGGAACATTGAAGCTCCTCTTGGATCAGTGGGGTCTCTCTGCCAACATGGAGGTTCCTCTTAGATCAGTGGGGTCTCTCTCTGGGAACATTAAAGCTCCTCTGGGATCAGTGGGGTCTCTCAGGGAAAATGGATGCTCCTCTGGGATCAGTGGGGTCTCTCTGGGAACATTGAAGCTCCCCTAGGATCAGTGGGGTCTATCTGTAAACATGGAGTCTCCTCTGGGATCTGTGGTGTCTCTGGGAACATTGAAGCTCCTCTAGCATCAGTGGGGTGTCTCTGTAAACATGGAGGCTCCTCTAGAATCAGTGGGGTCTCTATGACAACATGGAAGCTCCTCGAGAATCATTGGGGTTTCTCTGGGAACATGGAGGCTCTACTGGGATCAGTGGGATCTCTCTTGGAACCTGGAGGCTCCTCTGGGATCCATGGGGTCTCTCTGGCATCATTGAAGCTACTCCGGGATCAGTGCGGTTTCTCTGGGAACATTGAAGCTCCTGTAGGATCATTTGGGTCTCTCTGGGAACATGGAGGCTCCTCCGGGATCAGTGGGGTCTCTATGGGAGCATTGAAGCTCCTCGAGGATCATTCTGGTCTCTCTGGGAACATGGAGGCTCCTCGGGGATCAGTGGGGTCTCTCTGGGAACATGGAGGCTTCTCTGGGATCAGTGGCGTCTCTCTGAGAACACTGAAGCTCCTTTAGGATCAGTGGGGTCTCTCAGGGAACATGGAGGCTCCTCTGGGATCAGTGTGGTCTCTCTGGGAACATGGCGGCTCCTCTCGCATCAGTGGGGTCTCTCTGGGGTCACTGAAGCTCCTCTGGGATAAGTGGGGTCTCTCTGGGAACATGGAGGCTCCTCTGGGATCAGTGGGGTCTCTGGGAACATTGAAGCTCCTCTAGGATCAGTGGGGTCTCTCTGGGAACATGGAGGCTCCTCTGGGATCAGTGGGGTCTCTCTGGGAACATTGAAGCTCCTCTGGGATCAGTGGGGTCTCTCTGGGAACATTGAAGCTCCTCTGGGATCAGTGGGGTCTCTCTGGGAACATGGAGGCTCCTCTAGGATCAATGGGGTCTCTCTGGGAACAATGAAGCTCCTTTGGGATCAGTGGGGTCTCTCTGGGAACATTGAAGCTCCTCTGGGATCAGGGGGGTCTCTCTGGGAACATGGAGGCTCCTGTAGGATCAGTGGGGTCTCTCTGGGAACATTGAAGCTTCTCTGGGATCAGTGGGGTCTCTCTGGTAACATGGAGGCTCCTCTGAGATCAGTGGGGTCTCTCTGGGAACATAGTTGCTCCTCTAGGATGAGTGGGGTCTCTCTGGGAACATGGAGGTTCCTCTGGGATCAGTGGGGTCTCTCTCTGGGAACATTGAAGCTCCTCTTGGATCAGTGGGGTCTCTCTGCCAACATCGAGGCTACTCTGAGATCAGTGGGGTCTCTCTGGGAACATGGAGGCTCCTCTGGGATCAGCTGGGTCTCTCTGGGAACATGGAGGCTCCTCTAGGATCAGCAGGGTCTCTCTGGGAACATGGAGGCTCCTCTGAGATCAGTGGGGTCTCTCTGGGAACATAGTTGCTCCTCTAGGATGAGTGGCGTCTCTCTGGGAACATGGAGGTTCCTCTGGGATCAGTGGGGTCTCTCTCTGGGAACATTGAAGCTCCTCTTAGATCAGTGGGGTCTCTCTCTGGGAACATTAAAGCTCCTCTGGGATCAGTGGGGTCGCTCAGGGAAAATGGATGCTCCTCTGGGATCAGTGGGGTCTCTCTGGGAACATTGAAGCTCCCCTAGGATCAGTGGGGTCTATCTGTAAACATGGAGGCTCCTCTGGGATCAGTGGGGTCTCTCTGGGAACATGGAGGCTCCTCTGAGATCAGTGGGGTCTCTCTGGGAACATAGTTGCTCCTCTGGGAAGAGTGGGGTCTCTCTGGGAACATGGAGGTTCCTCTGGGATCAGTGGGGTCTCTCTCTGGGAACATTGAAGCTCCTCTGGGATCAGTGGGGTCTCTCTGGCAACATGGAGGCTAATCTGAGATCACTGGGGTCTCTCTGGGAACATAGAAGCTCCCTTAGGATCAGTGGGGTCTCTCTGGGAACATGGAGGCTCCTCTGGGATGAGTGGGGTCCCTCTGGGAACAATGAAGCTCCTTTAGGATCCCTGGGGTCTCTATGGGAACCTGGAGGCTCATCTGGGATCCATGGCATCTTGCTGGGATCATTGAAGCTCCTCTGTGATCAGTGGGGTCTCTCTGGGAACATGGAGGCTCCTGTAGGATCAGTGGGGTCTCTCTGGGAACATTGAAGCTCCTCTTGGATCAGTGGGGTCTCTCTGGGAACGTGGAGGCTCCTCTGGGATCAGCAGGGTCTCTCTGGGAACATGGAGGCTCCTCTAGGATCAGCAGGGTCTCTCTGGGAACATTGTAGCTCACCTTGGATCAGTGCGGTCTCTCTGTAAACATGGAGGGCCTCTGGGATCAGTGGGGTCTCTCTGGGAACATGGAGGCTCCTCTAGGATCAATGGGGTCTCTCTGGGATCATTGAAGCTCCTTTCGGATCAGTGGGGTCTCTCTGGGAACATTGAAGCTCCTCTGGGATCAGCGGGGTCTCTCTGGGAACATGGAGGCTCCTCTAGGATTAGGGGGTCTCTCTGGGAACATTGAAGCTCCCCTAGGATCAGTGGGGTCTCTCTGTAAACATGGAGGCTCCTCTGGGATCATTGGGGTCTTTCTGGGAACATGGAGGTTCCTCTTAGATCAGTGGGGTTTCTCTCTGGGAACATTAAAGCTCCTCTGGGATCAGTGGGGTCTCTCAGGGAACATGGATGCTCCTCTGGGATCAGTGGGGTCTCTGGGAACATGGAGGCTCATCTGGGATCAGTGGGGTCCCTCTGGGAACATGGAGGCTCTTCTGGGATCAGTGGGGTCTCTCTGGGGTCATTGAAACTCCTCTGGGATCAGTGGGGTCTCTCTGGGAACATGGAGGCTCCTCTGGGATCAGTGGGGTCTCTCTGGGAACATTGAAGCTCCTCTGGGATCAGTGGGGTCTCTCTGGGAACATGGAGGCTCCTCTAGGATCAATGGGGTCTTTCTGGGCACAATGAAGCTCCATTAGGATCACTGGGGTCTCTATGAGTACCTGGAGGCTCCTCTGGGATCTGTGGGGTCTCTCTGGGAACATGGATGCTCCTCTGCTATCAGTGGGGTCTCTATGGGAACATGGAGGCTCCTCTGGGATCTGGGGTCTCTCTGGGAAGATTGAAGCTCCCTTAGGATCAGTGGGGTCTCTCAGGAACATGTTGGCTCCTCTTGAATCAGTGGGCTCTCTCTGGGAACAATGAAGCTCCTTTAGGATCACTGGGTTCTCTATGGGAACCTGGAGGCTCCTCTGGGATCTGTGGGGTCTCTCTGGGAACATGGAGGCTCCTCTGGTATCAGTGGGGTCTCTCTGGGAACATGGAGGCTCCTCTGGGATCCATGGCGTCTTGCTGGGATCATTGAAGCTCCTCTGTGATCAGTGGGGTCTCTCTGGGAGCATGGAGGCTCCTGTAGGATCAGTGGCGTCTCTCTGGGAACATTGACGCTCCTCTGGGATCAGTGGGGTCTCTCTGGGAACATGGAGGTTCCTCTGGGATCAGTGGGGTCTCTCTCTGGGAACATTGAAGCTCCTCTGGGATCAGCGGGGTCTCTCTGGGAACATGGAGGCTCCTCTAGGATCAGCAGGGTCTCTCTGGGAACATTGAAGCTCCCCTTGGATCAGTGGGGTCTCTCTGTAAACATGGAGGGCCTCTGGGATCAGTGGGCTCTCTCTGGGGTCACTGAAGCTCCTCTGGGATAAGTGGGGTCTCTCTGGGAACATGGAGGCTCCTCTGGGATCAGTGGGATCTCTCTGGGAACATAGAAGCTCCCTTAGGATCAGTGGGGTCTCTCTGGGAACATGGAGGCTCCTCTCGCATCAGTGGGGTCTCTCTGGGAACATGGAGGCTCCTCTGGGATGAGTGGGGTCCCTCTGGGAACAATGAAACTCCTTTAGGATCACTGGGGTCTCTATGGGAACCTGGAGGCTCCTCTGGGATCCATGGCGTCTTGCTGGGATCATTGAAGCTCCTCTGTGATCAGTGGGGTCTCTCTGGGAACATGGAGACTCCTGTAGGATCAGTGGGGTCTCTCTGGGAACATTGAAGCTCCTCTGGGATCAGTGGGGTCTGTCTGGGAACATGGAGGCTCCTCTGAGTTCAGTGGGGTCTCTCTGGGAACATAGTTGCTCCTCTGGGATGAGTGGGGTCTCTCTGGGAACATGGAGGTTCCTCTGGAATCAGTGGGGTCTCTCTCTGGGAACATTGAAGCTCCTCTGGGATCAGGGGGGTCTCTCTGGCAACATGGAGGCTCCTCTGAGATCAGTGGGGTCTCTCTGGGAACATGGAGGCTCCTCTGGGATCAGCTGGGTCTCTCTGGGAACATGGAGGCTCCTCTAGGATCAGCAGGGTCTCTCTGGGAACATTGAAGCTCCCCTTGGATCAGTGGGGTCTCTCTGTAAACATGGAGGGCCTCTGGGATCAGTGGGCTCTCTCTGGGGTCACTGAAGCTCCTCTGGGATAAGTGGGGTCTCTCTGGGAACATGGAGGCTCCTCTGGGATCAGTGGGGTCTCTGGGAACATTGAAGCTCCTCTAGGATCAGTGGGGTCTCTCTGGGAACATGGAGGCTCCTCTGGGATCAGTGGGATCTCTCTGGGAACATACAAGCTCCCTTAGGATCACTGGGGTCTCTATGGGAACCTGGAGGCTCCTCTGGGATCCATCGCGTCTTGCTGGGATCATTGAAGCTCCTCTGTGATCAGTGGGGTCTCTCTGGGAACATGGAGGCTCCTGTAGGATCAGTGGGGTCTCTCTGGGAACATTGAAGCTCCTCTTTGATCAGTGGGGTCTGTCTGGGAACATGGAGGCTCCTCTGAGTTCAGTGGGGTCTCTCTGGGAACATAGTTGCTCCTCTGGGATGAGTGGGGTCTCTCTGGGAACATGGAGGTTCCTCTGGGATCAGTGGGGTCTCTCTCTGGGAACATTGAAGCTCCTCTGGGATCAGTGGGGTCTCTCTGGCAACATGGAGGCTCCTCTGAGATCAGTGGGGTCTCTCTGGGAACATGGAGGCTCCTCTGGGATCAGCGGGGTCTCTCTGGGAACATGGAGGCTCCTCTAGGATCAGCAGGGTCTCTCTGGGAACATTGACGCTCCCCTTGGATCAGTGGGGTCTCTCTGTAAACATGGAGGGCCTCTGGGAACAGTGGGGTCTCTCTGGGGTCACTGAAGCTCCTCTGGGATAAGTGGGGTCTCTCTGGGAGCATGGAGGCTCCTCTGGGATCAGTGGGGTCTCTGGGAACATTGAAGCTCCTCTAGGATCAGTGGGGTCTCTCTGGGAACATGGAGGCTCCTCTGGAATCAGTGGGGTCTCTCTGGGAACATAGCAGCTCCCTTAGGATCAGTGGGGTCTCTCTGGGAACATGGAGGCTCCTCTGGGATGAGTGGGGTCCCTCTGGGAACAATGAAGCTCCTTTAGGATCACTGGTGTCTCTATGGGAACCTGGAGGCTCCTCTGGGTTCCATGGCGTCTTGCTGGGATCATTGAAGCTCCTCTGTGATCAGTGGGGTCTCTCTGGAAACATGGAGACTCCTGTAGGATTAGTGGGGTCTCTCTGGGAACATTGAAGCTCCTCTGGGATCAGTGGGGTCTCTCTGGGAACATGGGGGCTCCTCTGAGATCAGTGGGGTCTCTCTGGGAACATAGTTGCTCCTCTGGGATGAGTGGGGTCTCTCTGGGAACATGGGGGCTCCTCTGAGATCAGTGGGGTCTCTCTGGGAACATAGTTGCTCCTCTGGGATGAGTGGGGTCTCTCTGGGAACATGGAGGTTCCTTTGGGATCAGTGGGGTCTCTCTCTGGGAACATTGAAGATCCTCTGCTATCAGTGGGGTCTCTCTGGCAACATGGAGGCTCCTCTGAGATCAGTGGGGTCTCTCTGGGAACATGGAGGCTCCTCTCGGATCAGCGGGGTCTCTCTGGGAACATTGAAGCTCCCCTTGGATCAGTGGGGTCTCTCGGTCAACATCTGGGATCAGTGGGGTCTCTCTGGGGTCACTGAAGCTCCTCTGGGATAAGTGGGGTCTCTCTGGGAACATGGAGGCTCCTCTGGGAACATTGAAGCTCCTCTAGGATCAGTGGGGTCTCTCTGGGAACATGGAGGCTCCTCTGAGATCAGTGGGGTCTCTCTGGGAACATGGAGGCTCCTCTATGATCAGCAGGGTCTCTCTGGGAACATTGAAGCTCCCCTTGGATCAGTGGGGTCTCTCAGGGGTCACTGAAGCTCCTCTGGGATAAGTGGGGTCTCTCTGGGAACATGGAGGCTCCTCTGGGATCAGTGGGGTCTCTGGGAACATTGAAGCTCCTCTAGGATCAGTGGGGTCTCTCTGGGAATATGGAGGCTCCTCTGGGATCAGTGGGGTCTCTCTCGGAACATAGAAGCTCCCTTAGGATGAGTGGGGTCTCTCTGGGAACATGGAGGCTCCTTTCGCATCAGTGGGGTCTCTCTGGGAACATGGAGGCTCCTCTGGGATGAGTGGGGTCCCTCTGGGAACAATGAAGCTCCTTTAGGATCACTGGGGTCTCTATTGGACCCTGGAGGCTCCTCTGGGATCCATGGTGTCTTGCTGGGATCATTGAAGCTCCTCTGTGATCAGTGGGGTCTCTCTGGGAACATGGAGGCTCCTCTCGCATCAGTGGGGTCTCTCTGGGAACATTGAAGCTCCTCTGGGATCAGTGGGGTCTCTATGGGAGCATTGAAGCTCCTCGAGGATCATTGGGGTCTCTCTCGGAACATGGAGGCTCCTCTGGGATCAGTGGGGTCTCTCTGGGAACATGGAGCCTCCTCTGGGATCAGTGGGGTCTCTCTGAGAACACTGAAGCTCCTTTAGGATCAGTGGGGTCTCTCTGGGAACATGGAGGCTCCTCTATGATCAGCAGGGTCTCTCTGGGAACATTGAAGCTCCCCTTGGATCAGTGGGGTCTCTCAGGGGTCACTGAAGCTCCTCTGGGATAAGTGGGGTCTCTCTGGGAACATGGAGGCTCCTCTGGGATCAGTGGGGTCTCTCTGGGAACATGGAGGCTCCTCTGGGATAAGTGGGGTCTCTCTGGGAACATGGAGGCTCCTCTAGGATCAGTGGGGTCTCTCTGGGAACATGGAGGCTCCTCTGGGATCAGTGGGGTCTCTCTCGGAACATAGAAGCTCCCTTAGGATGAGTGGGGTCTCTCTGGGAACATGGAGGCTCCTTTCGCATCAGTGGGGTCTCTCTGGGAACATGGAGGCTCCTCTGGGATGAGTGGGGTCCCTCTGGGAACAATGAAGCTCCTTTAGGATCACTGGGGTCTCTATTGGACCCTGGAGGCTCCTCTGGGATCCATGGTGTCTTGCTGGGATCATTGAAGCTCCTCTGTGATCAGTGGGGTCTCTCTGGGAACATGGAGGCTCCTCTCGCATCAGTGGGGTCTCTCTGGGAACATTGAAGCTCCTCTGGGATCAGTGGGGTCTCTATGGGAGCATTGAAGCTCCTCGAGGATCATTGGGGTCTCTCTCGGAACATGGAGGCTCCTCTGGGATCAGTGGGGTCTCTCTGGGAACATGGAGCCTCCTCTGGGATCAGTGGGGTCTCTCTGAGAACACTGAAGCTCCTTTAGGATCAGTGGGGTCTCTCTGGGAACATGGAGCCTCCTCTGGGATCAGTGGGTTCTCTCTGAGAACACTGAAGCTCCTTTAGGATCAGTGGGGTCTCTATGGGAACATGGAGGCTCCTCTGGGACCCTTCAGATTTACTCTGTTCTATTAAAATTTCATTCACCATTTTTGAAAGGTTTAGCAGAAAATCTTTGCTGGTCCTTTGTGTTGTGGATCACGGCCAAAAACATGGAGTAAATAAAAGTTCCTTTATAACTTTATTGTAATCGTGAATAAATGTCCTCAGGCTCATGGGATCGATCTGGGATGAATGGCTGCTTTGTTTTTGAGGACTTTTCATTAAGTCTGGATAAACATCAAACTGGCAGTCAGATTCCACCAGTACAAAACCCGGACAGTCGGGCTGGAGTTAAAGTCGACCCCTGAAAAGAATTACAAAGAATTCTGCTCTCAAGCTTCATTAGAGGATCAAACTGTGACAGTTTGAACTCATCTGGACAGAAACATACAAGTACTTGTAGATTCTGATTACAATCAAGACCCCCCCCCCCCACACACACACACACAAAGAACACGTTTTTTTCTACACGTTTTGTGAGACTTGAACCTTTGTGGTGAGGAACCTCACTGACTCTAAGGGCCCCGTCACACTCAGCACCAATGAGCATGAATGAAGCCGAATCAAAAAAAAAAAAAACACAAGTTGTGCCACATCTGGGAGGGACAAAGAACTGCGCAAGAATGCCGTCCAAATGCTCAGATTGGGCCTCATGTATCAATGTTGCGTACAGCGATATCTGAGCATATATGGGGTGTACGCCAAAACGGCTGCGCTACTTGGCATTTATCAATGTGGTCGTTGGCGTACGCTGCACTGAAAATATACACCAGGTTGAGAGGTGGCGTAAATTATACACCAAAATGAACCAGCGCTGGAATCCACATAAAAATGAATCAATGCATATGCTACATAAATAACACTTTCCTGATTATACTACATAATAATCAATACAAATCCCGCCTTTGCGGGATTGTTATGGAGCACGATCGCAGCCGCCGCAATGCTCCACCACAGGAAAAACACCTCCATTGGAAGCCTTAAGGACAAGTTAGAACATGTCCAGCTGTTAAACAATTTCTCATATACTCACTCCACTGAAAGCCATCAAAAGCCACCTGGATTTTACAAATGGTTATCAACACGGAGGTGTTTTTCCTGTGCCGCCGCACCGCGCCGGCTGCGTCCCGACGCGCGGACCCGTCCGCCCGTCTTTCATTAAAAAAAATCTCCTTTAACAGTGGAATATCCGGATAAAATGCTGAAACCGACTTCTTCTGAAACTTCTCTGTTCTCTCACGACGTCCTGGATCAATAGAGCCTGAAATGTGGAGGTTTTCAGCTTGAAACAGGCTGACGACGGCGCCTGGGAGCGCTGCACGACGTCTTGCACCGTGGGAAGTCCTTAAAGCGACAGTATCACCTCAAAATCTCTCATCAGCCGTTAAAATTTTCACTGAAACCCAGCTTAATTTTTCGAACCGTGTCCACTTCGATGTGTCTCACAGGTTTAGAAAAAATTTTGATCAAACAAAGCGCCAGTCTCTCAGCAACTTCTCAGACAAAGGAATTCTGACGAGGGGCTGGACGACTCCTCCCACAAGGAGTGCTCACAGGCGAATGACGTCACCGACAGGCGTGGAAAAACTCACGCATGCGCACGAGGGTTCAAGCATGTCTGACGTAAAAACATATGAATGAAATCCATATAGTTTTTGAAAAAAATAAAAAGGACCTATACTTTATGGACAGACCTCGTACAGTGGTCCATCGCTATAACACCGTTCACCTGTCGTGGCCTCGGAGTCTCGCGGAGTATTTAGTCCAATTTTGCATGCCTTTTTTTTTTTTACAGTGTTCTGTGTTCTGCGTATCTGTTTATAAGAATCTTGTTGCCCAGAAGAGAAAAGAGCGCCAACAACTACTCATAACTGTGTTTGTCACACGGAAACAAACACCTGCTGCAGCGAGATGTGAGTGGAAAAAGGCGCAGCATCAGGATGCAGAGGCCCGATCTGTGAAATACTGGTCAGTCACTATTAATAATTTCTTATGTGTCCAACCTCGTTCGTTGATCGTTAAAATTAATTCGTTAGTTCTAAATGCCATCATAATTATTTATAGGAAAACGTTCTATTTTTATTTCTCAAACAAATGTTTGGGCCTGAAAACAGTTTGGTCTTATTTTCCTACTAAGGTTTGAACTTTGAGAGTGTTTACACACGAGAGAAAAGTGAGAAAATGTTCATGCCTGATTGAGAAAAGTGTCTAAACTGTGTAGTGAGGGGTTTTACAGCTTTGAAACGTCTATAATAATTGTAAAAAATAACGCTGACTACGTCGCGGTTTCGTGTATTACTGGCTATTTTTTAGAACGTAACTCCAGCGATTAATGAGGGACCACTGTAACACTTTATTGATTATATACTACAAAACAATTTATATGACGGCCGCTTTTGACGCTCTATTGGCACACGTCGTGATTGGTGGAGTTCTTTTTCATTGCCGTCTTTCCGGCTTCCATGTCGTAAAATGAGGGTGTGTCTGAAGCAGAGTCTGAATATTTATGGGCGTTTTTATTATAGTTACGATCGTTTCCACCTGCCGCATTTATCAAGATCATGTCAGGCGTATGCCAGAAATGGGCTGGTGCGCACTGCTTGATACATGTCACGGCGACTTTGGTGTATTTCAAGTTTACGCCGTAAATTTACGCCACAAGTGCGCAACATTGATACATGAGGCCCACTGTGACCCGACCCGCCTTGAATGATCCCTGCACACGCCGTGTGTAACAGCTCCCGAACGCAGTTCGAATGCAGGCAGAACACAGTATGCTCTCAGGATGCAGTAAGAATAACACCCCCATCACAGCAGGTCACAGCAGGTCACACCAAAGTTGAGGGTCATATGGATTCCAGTCAATATCAGCAAATTCTTGAGAACAATGTCCATGAATCAGTGACAAAGTTGAAGTTGTGCCAGGGCTGGATCTTTCAACAAGACAACGACCCTAAACACTGCTCAAAATCTACTAAGACATTCATGCAGAGGAACAAGTACAATGTTCTGGAATGGCCATCTCAGTCCCCAGACCTGAATATTATTGAAAATCTGTGGTGTGATTTTAAGCGGGCTGTCCATGCTCAGAAACCAACAAACCTGAAATGTTTTGTAAAGAAGAATGGTCCAAAATACCTTCAACCAGAATTCACACTCTCATTGGAAGCGGACCCGGAGCCACGAGGGGGCGTTTGGGGGCAATGCCCCCTCACGTCATCAATCCCGCCCCCTCGGATGTGAGAGTTATCAAAAAAATAAAAATAAAAAAGAAAGAAAAAGAAATACTGGAAAATATAGCAAAATATTAGTTATTCAATATTATTATCACTTTATTATCACATCGCGTTGCTGGGCCGGTATCGTAGATTTATGTCGACAGTACCTGGCTATACCCGCGCGCTATGCGTAAACAAAAGACGTCATAGCGCGCGTAGCCCAAGAACTGTCCGCAGAGGGGAAAAAAAAACTGCAAAGGAAAAGATGATAATGCGAGAAGTGTGTTTTGGTCCCAATATGGATATTCCGGATGATTACCCAAGTACACACTTTTGCTAAATATGAATGAAACTGGTCAACTAGTTATTGAAATATTGTGCTACAAGAGTGGCAATATCTTGAATATCTTGCTGAGACCTTGAAATTGACCCCAAGGTCACAGTAAGCGACTGTCTTGGGGATCACATAAGTACACTCTTATGATAAATATGAATGAAACTGGTCGTGCTAAAAAGCACAAAAAGACGGACATGCTGATCTTAATATCCCCCATATTTTATACCAGGGAGACAAAAATGCACAACAGGGGCTATTTAGATTTGGATTTTTATTGGGATTTTGTGCACTGGAATGTCACAAAATCATTTTTGATCCATCCACCCATTTTTTATACCCACTTACTCCAATTAAGGGTCACAGGGGGCTGGAGCCTATCCCAGCAGTCAGAGGGTGTGAGGCGGGGTTCACCCTATACAGGATGCCACTCTGTCACAGGGACACACACACAGACAGACAAACACATTGACACCTACGGACAATTTAATGTTTCCAATCCACTTAACCTGCATGTCTTTGGATGTGGGAGGAAGCCGGAGCATCAGGAAGGAACCCACACAAACATGGAGAGAACATGTAAACTCCACACAGAAAGGCCACAGGTGGGAATCGGACCTCCCAATAAAGCAAAACTGCACATTTCCGAGTGGCCTTTTTATTGTGGCCAGCCTAAGGCACACCTGTGCATTAATCATGTTGTCTAATCAGCATCTTGATATATGCAACACCTGTGAGGTGGGATGGATTATCTCGGCAACGGAGAAGTGCTCACTAACACACATTTAGACAGATAATATTAATTAGAGAAATAGGTCTTTTGTGTGTAGAGAAAATGTTTTAGATCTTTGAGTTCTTTGGGCACACTGCTGCACAGTGTCACCGTTTTTATATTTATTTATTTGGTATGTTCTTACTCTTTAATGCATTTTATCAATATCTTGTTTCTAGCGCCTTGGGGCAACTGTTTGTTGTGATTTGGCGCTATATAAAAAAAATTGATTGATTGATTGATTGATATTGCTGTCAAATGTCACTGTACAGATGTTATAAATGTTACATGTGGTATTTAGGGGTTATTTATTGCACTGGTTGCTCTTCTTAACTACGCATGTGGATGCCCCAGACGTAATTTCATTGTTCTTTGTGGCCATGACAATAAATGCTTGAATCTTTGAATCTGAATCCATGTACTGAAGGCTGATGGTTGCTCCAGTCCTGAATTGATATCTGTAGTCGCTTTTGAGCAGCCGAGGAAACTTTCTCTATCTATCTATCTATCTATCTATCTATCTATCTATCTATCTATCTATCTATCTATCTATCTATCTATCTAGATAGATAGATAGATAGATAGATAGAGCGAGAGAGAAGGTTTATATATATATATATATATATATATATATATATATATATATATATATATATATATATATATATATATATATATATATATATACACTCAACAAAAATATAAACGCAACACTTTTGGTTTTGCTCCCATTTTGTATGAGATGAACTCAAAGATCTAAAACTTTTTCCACATACACAATATCACCATTTCTCTCAAATATTGTTCACAAACCAGTCTAAATCTGTGATAGTGAGCACTTCTCCTTTGCTGAGATAATCCATCCCACCTCACAGGTGTGCCATATCAAGATGCTGATTAGACACCATGATTAGTGCACAGGTGTGCCTTAGACTGCCCACAATAAAAGGCCACTCTGAAAGGTCCAGTTTTCTCACACAGCTCAATGCCACAGATGTCGCAAGATTTGAGGGAGCGTGCAATTGGCATGCTGACAGCAGGAATGTCAACCAGAGCTGTTGCTCGTGTATTGAATGTTCATTTCTCTACCATAAGCCGTCTCCAAAGGCGTTTCAGAGAATTTGACAGTACATCCAACCAGCCTCACAACCGCAGACCACGTGTAACCACACCAGCCTAGGACCTCCACATCCAGCATGTTCACCTCCAAGATCGTCTGAGACCAGCCACTCGGACAGCTGCTGGAACAATCGGTTTGTATAACCAAAGAATTTCTGCACAAACTGTCAGAAACCGTCTCAGGGAAGCTCATCAGCATGCTCGTCGTCCTCATCGGGGTCTCGACCTGACTCCACTTCGTCGTCGTAACCAACTTGAGTGGGCAAATACTCACATTCACCGGTGTTTGGCACGTTGGAGAGGTGTTCTCTTCACGGATGGCACACCTGTGCTCTAATCATGGTGTCTAATCAGCATCTTGATATGGCACACCTGTGAGGTGGGATGGATTATCTCAGCAAAGGAGAAGTGCTCACTATCACAGATTTCGACTGGTTTGTGAACAATATTTGAGGGAAATGGTGATATTGTGTATGTGGAAAAAGTTTTAGATCTTTGAGTTCATCTCATACAAAATGGGAGCAAAACCAAAAGTGTTGCGTTTATATTTTTGTTGAGTATATATATATATATATAGATAGATATAGATTATTTAGAATTATTAGAATTATGTAGAATAATTAGAGAGAGAGCGAGAGTGTGTATGTAGCTTTAAAATACATATTTTGTATTATTTAGAATTATTACAAGCAAAGTGCCACAAAGCTCGCTGTATTGTAAACAAAGGCACAAACTGGAAATGGCACAAAAAATCTGCCCATGGGAGACGAAGCCACAAACCGGACAACATTGTCGTAAAAAGCCACAAACTGATGATACGATGGTAGATGAAGCCACAAACTGGTAAGACGTGGTGAGATGCTGAAGAGCTGTGCTTGTTCATGTCTGAGACTTATATATATTATACGAGTGAAGCAAAGCTCTACGCAGCGGTGCGAAGCTCTGTGGTAGTTGAAGGCACAAACTGGAAATGGCACAAAACACTCTGGAAATGGCACAAACATATCTGCCCAATGGGGAAAAAGCCACAAACCAGACAACATTGTCGTAAAAAGCCACAAACTGATGGTAGACAAAGCTGCAGACTGGAAATGACATGGTGAGATGATGAAGAGCTTCACTCGTTCATGTCCGCGACCATGGAAATAGAGGGCCCGCGCAAGATGGCGGCTTGAGCAGACGTTCCTTTATAGCCTGTTGCGCCAAATAGTATTTTTTTTCTGTGGAAAATATACCCTGAACACTTTTCACGATTTCCCGTGCTTATTTGCTTGATATACCATGCAATGTTTTCCAGAGACAGGAAAAGAGGACCCAAAGAAAGCAAGAACCCGGTTATGAGAAACAGCATGGTGGACGTGGGACATGATTACTCCAAAATGACCAACGACCAAAACATGCAGCTGGGAGAGGAAGAGTTTCCACCCGTAACTATTTCACCCGTAGCTACCCCGTGCAAAGAACCTGCTCACAAGAAAGCCCTTTTTGAAGGTGACGCTAAATCTGCACACGACAAAGAGATCATTGGTCTTCTCTCAAACTTAATCAATTCCCACTTTGATGCTATGGAGAAGCTCATTAACAGTAACACATTGAAGATTGAGGGCATGAAGAAACCGGTCGACTTTGCCTTTGATGAAATTAAAGTCGTGAAGAAACGATTCGACACAGTTGAAGGTAACACAAACAAATATGGCACCATCATTCAGCAGCTACAGAAATATCTTGCCAAAGCTGAAGGATACTCGAGGCGCTGGAATTTGAAACTTTACGGGATTCCTGAAACGGTAACCAACAAAAACATAAAGAGAGAAGTTATTAAGGTTTGCCAGAGTGTTTTTCCAGAGGGCAAACAGAAGATGCCTGATGTGATCGACACTGTGTTTTGGGAAAACCCACTGAAAACATGACCAGGCTGAGAGGAGTCATCATACGGTTCTCACACAGGTCATACAGGGATTCTGTGTGGGGAGTCGCGAGAAACAATACCTTCCTGGAAGACAACCATCTTCGCTTTGCAGAAGATTTTTGCCTTGCGGTTCGAGAAAGAAGAGCTGCGCTGTACCCACAGGTCCGAGCTGCAAGATTAGCAGGAAATGTTGCCTACTACAGAGGAGCTCGGACGAGGATCTCCTCAATCCCATCGTCACGTCTTCCGAAGAGGAAGCAGAGACTGGGGACTCAGAGGTGGACTCATCCATTACCCAGGCCGAAGTCACCGAGGTGGTTAGAAAGCTCCTCGGTGGCAAGGCTCCTGGGGTGGATGAAATCCGTCCTGAGTACCTTAAGTCTCTGGATGTTGTGGGGCTGTCTTGGCTGACACGCCTCTGCAACATCGCGTGGTGATCGGGGACAGTGCCTCTGGATTGGCAGACCGGGGTGGTGGTCCCTCTGTTTAAGAAGGGGGACCGGAGGGTGTGTTCCAACTATAGGGGGATCACACTCCTCAGCCTCCCCGGTAAGGTCTATTCCAGAGTACTGGAGAGGAGAATTCGACCGATGGTCGAACCTCAGATTCAGGAGGAGCAGTGTGGTTTTCGTCATGGTCGCGGCACACTGGACCAGCTCTACACGCTCCATCAGGTGATCGAGGGTTCATGGGAATTTGCCCAACCAGTCCACATGTGTTTTGTGGATCTGGAGAAGGTGTTCGATCGTGTCCCTCTGGGCACCCTGTGGGGAGTGCTCCGGGAGTACGGGGTCCGGGGTCCTTTGCTAAGGGCTATCCGGTCCCTGTACAACCGCAGCAGGAGCTTGGTTCGCATTGCCGGTAGTAAGTCAAACCTGTTTCCAGTGCACGTTGGCCTCCGCCAGGGCTGCCCTTTGTCACCGGTTCTGTTCATTATTTTTATGGACAGAATTTCTAGGCGCAGCCAGGGTGTAGAGGGGGTCTGGTTTGGGAACCACAGAATCTCGTCTCTGCTGTTTGCGGACGATGTGGTTCTGTTGGCTTCGTCAAATCAGGACCTTCAGTGTGCACTGGGGTGGTTTGCAGCCGAGTGTGAAGCGTCCGGGATGAAAATCAGCACCTCCAAATCCAAGGCCATGGTTCTCGACCGGAAAAAGGTGCTTTGCCCTCTTCAGGTCGGTGGAGTGTCCTTGCCTCAAGTGGAGGAGTTTAAGTATCTTGGGGTCTTGTTCATGAGTGAGGGATGGATGGAGCGTGAGATCGATAGATGGATCGGTGCAGCATCTGCAGTGATGCGGTCGCTGTATCGGACCGTCGTGGTGAAGAGAGAGCTGAGTAGGGGGGCAAAGCTCTCGATTTACCGATCGAGCTACATTCCGACCCTCATCTATGGTCATGAGATTTGGCTCATGACCGAAAGAACGAGATCGTGAGTACAAGCGGCCGAGATGAGTTTCCTCCGCAGGGTGGCTGGGCGCTCCCTTAGAGATACGTTGAGGAGCTCGGTCACTCGGGAGGAGCTCGGAGTCGAGCCGCTGCTCCTCCACGTCGAAAGGAGTCAGTTGAGGTAGCTCGGGCATCTTTTCCGGATGCCCCCTGGACGCCTCGCTGGAGAGGTGTTCCGGGCACATCCCACTGGGAGGAGGCCCCGGGGCAGACCCAGGACACGCTGGAGGGACTACATCTCTCGGCTGGCTTGGGAACGCCTTGGGGTTCCCCCGGAGGAGCTGGGGGAGGTGTGTGTGGATCGGGAGGTCTGGGCTGCTTTGCTTGAGCTGCTGCCCCCTCGACCCGACTCCGGATAAAGCGGAAGAAAATGGATGGATGGATGGAAGAACAAATCATTATTTTTTCTGCATTGGTTTAACAAGAATATCCAACTGCTGGGTCAACTTTTTGATAAAGATGGACTTTTATTGTGGTACAATGAAATCAATCAAAGGTATAATCTTGCTGTAACACCGAGGGAATACTCAATTGTGTTTGATGCGGTTTTCAAAGAAATTTGTGAACTGTTCAAGTCGAATTGCTTTAACGGAACTATGTCTGTATCATGTGTAACTGACACTGCTGTTGGGAAAACTTGTTTTGCATCTAACGCTCTTAAAAATAAAAGAATTCATGCCCTATTTCAACAGGTGTAAAGAATAAATGAAAGTATATGCTATTTTACTCATAATTAGCTTTGCATGCTAACAATGCTAAAACTTACCAAACTAAATAAAAGGTTTTGTGTTTATTATTTTCAAAAAGTAACAAATGTTTAGAAGTATGTACACCATGCAGATTTAAATGAACTAGATATTGTATTGAATGAATGAAGTTGAATAGAGTGTATACGAGGTCTATTAGATAATAAACCGACCCTTTTTTTATTTTAACTATATGGATTTGAATGACGTGCGATTACACCAATCATGCTTGAACCCTCGTGCGCATGCGTACGTTTTTTCACGTGTTGGTGACGTCATTTCCCTGTGGGCAGGCCTTGAGTGAGATGTGGTCCCGCCCTCTCGGCTGAATTCCTTTGTTTCACACGCTGCTCGAGACGGCGCGCGTTGCTGTATCAAACTTTTTTCTGGACCTGTGAGGAATATCCGAGTGGACACTATTCGAGAAATTAAGCTGGTTTTCGGTGAAAAGTTTAACGGCTGATGAGAGATTATGGGGTGTTTCTGTCGCTGTAAGGACTTCCCACAGAGCGGGATGTCCTGCAGCGCTTCCAGGCGCCGTCGTCGGCCTGTTTCAACCTGAAAACATCCTAATTTAAGGCTTAATTCACCCAGGACGTCGTGAGAGAACAGAGAAGATTCAGAAGAGGCCGGCACGAGGACTTTATGCGGACATTCCACTGTTTAAGGACATTTTGTAATGAAAGACGTGCGCGCAAATTCGCCGAGTTGGTTCCGTGACGACTCGACAAATCTGTGTGCGCCGCGACAGGAAAAACACCTCCGTGTTGAAAACCATTTGTAAAATTCAGGCGGCTTTTGATGGCTTTCAACAAGTGAGTAACTGAGAAATTGTTTAACAGCTTGGGCATGTTCCAACTTATCCGTTAAGGTTTCCAACGGAGGTGTTTTTCCTGTCGCGACCCCCCGCGGTCGGGTCCGGCCCGACATGCGACTCTGCCCGCACGTTCTTTCATTACAAAATGTCCGTTAACAATGGAATGTCCGAATAAACTCCTCATGCCGACTTCTTCTGAAAGTTCTCTGTTCTCTGACGACTTCCTGGATCAACAGAGCCTGAAATGTGGAAGTTTTCAACTGGCCGTCCTTACGGCGACACTACCAGACCAAAATCTCTCATCAGCCGTTAAAATTTTTAAAGAAAACCAGCTGAATTTATCGAATGGTGTCCACTCAGTTGTGCCTTACAGTTTTAAAAAAAATTTGATCAAACAAAGCAGCAGTCTCTGAGCCATTCCTAAACAATGAAAAAACGACGAGAGGGTGGGCGACTCCTCACTCAAAGACTGCCCACAGGCGAATGATGTAACCGACAGGCGTGAAAAAACTCTTGCATACCCACGAGGGTTCAAGCATGTCTGATGTAATCACACGTGATTTGAATCCATATGGTTTTTGAAAAAAATAATAAGGTCGGATACTTTTCTAATAGACCTCATACTTGTGTCATAATGTGTTTAAAGGTTTTATCATAATGTCAAATGAATGAAAATGTGTATGACTATGCTTTGATAGGTGTTCAACTGATTTATGATGGTTTTGAAATGATACAATATTATACGGTTTGATTAATGATTGAAATATGTACTTATGATGAATTGTATTGAACGTGTTGAACTGCTGACAGGTGTGTTGACTCTCAAATCAGTAAAGTGTTTTGGTTTAAGATTTTCATAAATAACATATGCTTAAGTCGGGTGTAACATGTTGGTTTAAAACATGTCAGACATTGATCATTTTTAATAAAGTCATTTTTATGCCTGACATGATGTTTCATGATATGTTCAAAGGTCATGAGGTCAAGATGTGTACTGCAAATAATATTGTTGTTGCCTCTGTTTATAATCAAATGGTTTGTACATTTATGTTTGAACTATGCTGAACAATAATGAACAGTTGAATGACTGTATTGTTCAAAATTAATTGCTGCTTCTGCATTCTGTAAAATGTGAGTGATTTCATACTTTGACTGTGAAAGAACTTTGCTTCTACAGGGAGAACAATGACTGGGTTATTTGTTATCGGGGAGGCAACCTTGAAAGTGTCTGTAGAGACACAATAAGACCACTGAACTGAACACATGGACCTGTTCTCATACGGAGCTGAAAACAAGAAAACAGTGCACAACATTGGACGATTAAGGATTAACAAAAATGCCTGCTTTATTCCATGAAGTTACACGTTTGTGCTTGACTGAGGACGTGTGGGACTGGGCGCCCCGCCCGGACAGATTGACATGTGGGACTGGGCGCCCCGCCCGGACAGATTGACATGTGGGACTGGGCGCCCCGCCCGGACAGATTGACGTGTGGGACTGGGCGCCCCGCCCGGACAGATTTCTGAACTGCAAGCTTAAAAAACTCTGTTTTGGAAAAGAAGAGTGTTCTTTTTGCTGCACATGCTGTGGGTATCGGTTTTGTGGCATTATTAAAGATGTGTATGCATTCTGAACCCATTTTTGCGCAAAGATGAATGATTTTTGATGACTGATCTGCTCTGCTGCTGTTTTAATAAACCTGGTGGGATTAACTTGAATTCAAATTATTTTTGTCTGTGTATTCTATTTGCACTGCCCATGGACTCACGAGGGGAAACCTGAGATTTTCTATGTTTTGAGTAAAGGTTATATTTGTAGGTTGTGTTTTTCCCCAACACAGGATATATAATATCTGTGCCCAATGTAATTTTTTACTGGCAAATCTTTGTAAATGATAATATCTGGAACCAGAGCTGGTCCATCCTCCAAAAACGTATGATAAATAACGAAATAAAAGATGTAGCGTTTAAACTTTTGCATAGAATTTACCCCACTAATCAATATATGGTAAAATTTCTCAAAACTATTGATCCCAGCTGTTCTTTTTGCAAAAAAAAAAAAAAAAAAAAAAAACTCCTGAAACTATTGGTCACCTTTTTTGGAACTGTCCAGTCACGAAAATCTTTTGGAAAGATTGTGTTGTGTGGGCCGCTGAAGAGGACGTACTGCTGGCCCACCACCACAAGATGGCGCCCTGCTTGAAGTGCGGGCTTCAAGCACGAGAGGGCGTCGGAGCGACCGGGAGTGACAGCTGTCACTCATCATCCGTACCAGCTGTCACTCATCCACTACTCATCACCACCACCATAAAGGCCGGACTGCAACTCCACCTCCCCGCCGAGAAATCAGCTACCATTCAGGTAAATTCTCTGCTGTATTTAACGCTGACTTATAGTCTGAACTTCTTTGCAGCCGTTTTCCTGTGGTGTTGCCTTATCTGTGGGATTGGCGTTTGGTGTGATCAGCGACGGCTTCGCTTCACACCCCAACCAGATAAGTGGTTAAACAGGAGCTGCACGAGTGTGTGATTCGGAGGTGGAGGTGCTCCCTCCTAACTGAACACTGACTGTGGGATTACTGAGTGTGCGAACTCGCACTCATCAGTACTGTCTCTGTTCTCTGCCAGCAGTACCGGGTCTGACTGCTGAAGACAGCGGCCACCTGGGGCGCAGGGCTTGGCGGCTCCGGTGTTCTTCAGATCCGTTGGTGGTGGAAGCTGTGTGGGATCCGGCTCTTCTCTCGCCAGACGTCTTCTATCTTCGAGCCTGCCCACACGTCACCTTGTGTATAATTGACATTCCACTATATTGTTATTGTCTGTACTTCGTTGTGTGATACACAACATTAAATTGTTACTTTTTGGCTTATTCATTGTCCGTTCATTAACGCCCCCTGTTGTGGGTCTGTGTCACGACACTTTCACAACAGATTGTCAGCAATTTATCAGTAAATTTGATCCTGCTTTTTTATTAAAATTTGAACATGTAATTTTACAGAAATCTCCTCAGAAACAAAAATATTGTTTTAAATTTGTTGTTTTTTCAAAATTCTGCATACACAAATGTAAATTTTCAAACACAACTTTATTTTTCCCAGTTGTTATAAAAGAAATTGAAATGTATTTGTCCTCCATAGCAAAGAGCTCAAATCAAAAAGCAATCTTTACATATAATAGCTGCTTGTCACTTAATATATTCAACATTTCTTGATCTCATATATTGTATAGACATTTTCTTTTGTAGTTTTTTCATTGTGTTACAGAAAATGTATGTAACATGTATAATTGCTTTTGCCTTTGCCTCCCCCCTGGCATTCTGATGTTCATGTATAGTTTAAATATTACAAAAAAAAAAAAAGACCATGGAAATAGAGACTGGAATGGACGTCACGTGACTTGCGGTGTGCCTCGCGGCGGCCATTACTAAGGATGGAGAGAGACCTTGTGTTGGGAAAGTGAGGAACACGGACCCACAACAGGGGGCGCAAATGAACGGACAATGAAGAAGTCAAATAACAAGGTTTTACTGTTGTGAATTCGCACAACACACACAACAGATCACAATTGTAAAAATAAACCAATTCCACTGGTGTCGTGTGGGCAGGCTTGACGATAGGAGACGTCCGTCCGAGTCGAACCGGAACCACCCGATTTCCTCTGCCACCGAACCCCGGGAATACTGGAGCCGCCAAGTCCCGAACTCCCAGGTGGCCACTGCCTCCGCTCGTCGGATCCGGTACTGCTGGCGAGGAACAGAAACAGTCAGATGTGGGTGCGGCTGCACCCAGCAACACGTAGGGTGGAAACACCACCTCCACCTCTAGTCACAAACAATACTGCAGTGTAGGGTACTTATCCGATATGAATCTAGTTCAGTCTTCAGCTGTCTTAAGCACAAGCAAAAAGGTTATTCCTCAGAAATGAGATGACTGGCTGAGTGCGTTACCTTCCTGGTAGAACGATATCTCGGCAATGAGATGGAGATGCCGTCCAGCTGATATACCCCTCAGCTGATGGATGTCAGCTGTTTCAGGTGATGGGTGACGGCTGTCACCTGGGCTGCTCCTGTGAGGCGGCAGCGCCCTCTGGTGCCTGGAGCCCGCACTCCAGGCGGGGCGCCCTCTGGTGGTGGTGGGCCAGCAGTACCTCCTCTTCAGCGGCCCACACAACACCTTGAGCCAGTTAAACAGAAGCGAAATGAAGAGAAAAAAGGCAGCCAGTGTTTCACCATCAACTGCACCAACTACAAAAACAAATTCTCCAATACTAAAATGAACAAGAGCCTTAATGTAATTATGTAAAACAAATGTCTATTTTAAAGTCGTTATGTTGCAATTTAATATCGATAAACTGAGACTATAACACAACGCCACAAGTTCTTTTCATTAAGCTGCGTTCACATGCATACAGATATGGAAACAAAATGTTTAAATATATTTATGTCTATATATATATATATATACTTACAGTTGTTTAATATGATGTGTACATGGTGGTGACAGGCGGCATTTAAATTTGAACAGTGTGGTTGGAGGGGATGGAGGAGGTACTTTTTACCCTGACTGAGGGTCAAAAGTCATAAATTCTGAATGGCTTTATATCTACTTGTAATAAAATGTTAGTAAAAATCATATATATGTTGTTGTCATTAAAAGACTAGCAGTAATATTACAGCGGAAAAAGCAGCAAGATAAATGAGCACAATGTCAAGGAATACTTCAGATTTATATTTTAATACATAAGGATTGTTTATCCAGGCATGTATGGGTTCATTAGAGCTTTTAATCAGCTTGAATACAACTTACAAGGCTTCATTTATAGAAATCCAACGAGAATTATGATGAGAGGGAAAAAAAAAACATCACAGTAAATGAACAGAAGGGCATATGTTCCCCAAATTTCTGCGTTTTACATAAAAGTTTTTTTTTTTACCCACACTTGCATAGATTAATTGGAAAGAGCTTTCAGAGGGCTTTAAAACAAGCCTACATTTATTAAAATTTGTTAACAAATAGCGACAATAGAGAGAGAAAAGCAGCACAGTTTGTCATAATTCCCCAAATTTCTGCGTTTTACATAAAAGTTTTTTTTTTTTACCCACACATGCATAGATTCATTGGAAAGAGCTTTCAGAGGGCTTTAAAACAAGCCTACATTTATTAAAACCCGTTAAGAAATAGCGACGCTAGTGCAAAAAAAGTGGTGAGTTTTATTATTGATGATCTGGGGGCAACTGTTTGTTGTGATTTGGCGCTATATAAAATGACTGACTTTATGTTTCGCTTTATGAATCGTGAACCGGAAGTGTGTGTGTGTGGGGGGAGGGGTTCAACAAAGACAGCCGCTTTATGACGTATAATATTTCACTTTTTTTTTTTTTTACATTGGAATGACGCGTAACAAAGCCAATTGTTTTAGACATAAGGAAGCCAAAACTTGTAGCCAGAAACACACGGAGGTAAGCAAACTTTCACTCTCTAATTTCTTTATTTTTGTGATCCTCCACTGATTTTAAAATGAAATAGAGCTTGTTCAATGTTGATTTCATTTTTCTTTACAGTATTTTTGCTGAAATCTGGTTGGATTTAGTGAGCAGTCTTTGCTGGTGAGTCTTTGTGGAGTTTATTCTGAAGGTTTTCTGTTTCAAAACTGTTTTAATGCTGATTACTTGATTATTCTTTACATTTTGGGGAATAACAACAGGGGACAGTCAAGTAAAATCAAATGTGGTCTTTCTAATGATGAGTTTAAGTTTTCATTTGTCATATTTGTAATCTTTCATTAAAACAGAGGAAAAGATGAATTTTAATGTTTTTACAGGCAACAGACTTATTATTATCATGAAAAATGCATTAAAAATGCAAAACACATATTTGTATATAGGTTCTTATTCCAAAGTGGAAACCCAAGTCCAAACTGAAATTAGTAACTATTATTTTTGACCACATGTGAAAATGTGTTTATTTTTAGATTTAAAAATTAATGTGTTTTTTTTTTACTACTCGCCCCAAACAAAACTGTAATAAAATCAAATGTGGCCTTTCTAATCCTTAATTTATCTAAATTTTCAAACAGCATGTTTCTTGATTTTCATGAAAATAGACTAAAGTCTGAATTTTATTGTGTTTACAGGAAAGGGTGTGTGAATTCTAAAACACCCGACTACACAAAAGTCAAATCCAAAGTCTAAAAAAACAGGTCTAGTGCGAAGAAGGAGTCTGTGCCCCCCGTCGCTGCTGACTGTGGGAGAGAAATGAGGTACATTTCACAATAAATTAACATCAGCATCAGTTAGATTGTTTTTATACGTATATTCATTTATTTATCATCACTTGTGCCATTTGTTTTATTCCTGTTAGTGTTCACATTATTGGTTGATGTGACGTTAATCTACTGTTTTTCGTCTTCGTCGTCTTCATCTTCTTCTAATTATTACTGATATTATGAACCTTTATGTTACGGCCTGGTTACGGCAATTAAGGGTCATGGGGCGGGAGAGCGTGAGGCAGGGTACACCCTGGACAGGATGTCAGTCTATCACAGAGCTATTATTATTATTATTATTATTATTATTATTATTATTATTATTATTATTATTATTATTATTATTCTTAACATTATTATTATTATTATTATTAACATTATTAACATTATTATTATTATTATTATTATTATTAGCATTATTATTATTATTATTATTAACATTATTATTATTATTATTAGCATTAGCATTATTATTATTATTATTATTATTATTAGCATTATTAGCATATTAGCATTGGCATTAGCATTTCACAGAAAAAATGCCTTCTGATTTTAAAAACTGAAAAGATTTCCAAATGAATATCGTTTCATTGCCCCACACCCCCCAAAAAATTGTCTTAAGCTTTACCTTTCTTGTCAGTTTATTTACATTTTTTTATAGAGCAGGTTTGTAGTTTTTCATTAA
>NC_047109.1:1318611-1320471 GCF_902500255.1 Thalassophryne amazonica
TAAAAATAAATAAATAAAAATTACAATTTGACTCTTTTACGACAACGAACGCTGAGCCATTAATTATACAGAAAACAAAGTCAACACAAACGTGCTGATGCAAACAGCTTAATGCTAACTTTAACATTGAAAAACGCCACAGACATGCTAATGCATTAGCATCGGTCCCGTTTTTAAGTTATAAATTACATCTATCAACTGTTTCAGAAGACCAGAACAGGTCGGTTTAACATAAAAATATTAAATGTTACTCAGACATATGCTCTTCAGGGTTTAAGCGGGAAAAAATTAGGATAATGCGAAATAAACAATCCACGAATTGGTAGATCGAAGCACTATTTCGACCTGCGAATCATTGCTTTGATTGGTTCAAGGTTCAAAGCAAACTGATTACAGACCTGCTGCAGGTCTGTAATCAGTGTAGAGAAATGATCATTTTCCTGTCAAACACCCCACAAGTGCGCAACTGCCAAAAAAGCCTACTGGACATGCCTCATGACAAATCGGCCTGACTTCGTTGCAGTCACTAGTAATCAGTGGTGTCTCTGGGTGAAAACACGACTTTTTTCGTGTGTGTGTGTGTGTGTGTGTGTGTGTTTGTAATGAGTATGGCATGGCAAATAGAAAATGTTTTGCAATTAAGGTCGGAAATGTAGTGAAGTAAAAAGTGAAAGTAAGCTGAATTAAAAAAAAAAACTCAAGTAAAGTACAAAGTCTCCCAAAACGTACTTACGTACAGTAGTGAAGTATTTTTACTTTGTTACATACAACACTGAACATGGTAACAACAGTGATTCAGTCTTAAATTGTTTGCATCTTCAGGAGTAATTCAATCTATGTAATATACATCCTTAACTTTATGGTCTCTTCATGAAAACAGAAATGTTTTTGACTCTACCCCACCCATGGGGGCTGTACATGCATTATTTATGCCAATCAAAGGGATGAAAAGTCTGGATTTACATATGTAAAGCTTCGACCACAATCAGTAGTTTGGGCAACTTTCACAAAATAGTTTTTTGGAGTGATTCAAGCCATGATGGATGTGTCATGTGGGACATGAGGTCATTACTGGAGTTGGTGCTGCTGCTTACAAGAAATTTATGGAATTTAAGCCTCCCACCAAAAGAGCACAGGAGATTTTCAAGTCACCAATAGATGGCAGCGTGGCATACACACAGAGATCACCTGTAATTTAGGGCAACTCTACTAATCTCACTCACTCACCTTCAGTCACTTATCTGGAATCGGATCACAGGGGCAACAGCTCCAGTAGGGGACCCCAACCTTCCCTTTCCCAGGCCATACTGACCACCTCTGACTGTGGGATCTCAAGGTGTTCCCAGTCCAGTATGGAGATATAATCTCTCCAGCTAGTCCTGGGTCTTCTTCGGG
Organism: Thalassophryne amazonica; assembly: GCF_902500255.1. Lineage (NCBI taxonomy): Eukaryota > Metazoa > Chordata > Actinopteri > Batrachoidiformes > Batrachoididae > Thalassophryne > Thalassophryne amazonica. Next base: position 1,320,007 of record NC_047109.1, read on the forward strand.
GTCTCCTTCCAGCTGGACGTGCCTGGAGGCATCCTTACCAGATGCCCGAACCACCTCAGCTGGCTCCTCTCAAACGTGAAGGAGCAGCGGCTCTACACCGAGCTCCTCACGAACGACTGAGCTTCTCACCTGATCTTTAAGGGAGACCCCAGCCACCCTCTCACATTCACTCTGCCTCCTTTGTCCATGGCGTCTTTGTGAATGGAACTTAGAACTAATGTACTAATGTAACTTTGAATATTCAGTTGTACCGATACCATCATGGTGAAGAATCTAAACTAACTTGAGACTCATATGTCTTTTATATAAAAAGCATAAAATGTAATAACACACAATAGGCGTGTCACTCACATCTCAGCTCTTTCTGTCAACCTTTTAATTGTTATGGCAGAGTACGTAAGGTGTCATCTGAAGCTTCATTCTTAAAGGTTCCCTGAAAGGGACAAACTCTCCACAGTGCACAAA